>NC_086102.1:61254732-61556618 GCF_963921235.1 Mobula hypostoma | reverse complement strand
CCTGTTGATGCATTCTCCCTAATAGAAAATCGAAAGTCTCCCTATTATGGCAGAGATGATCCAAAGGGAAACCAGGAAATACCCAAACACTGTCTTAGATCTACATGGCCACCCAAAATGGCTGGAGTACACAGCAGGAATCCCAGTTCCCCCACTCTTACCAGTACCAATATGAACTTCCCCTTGACAGGGGTTACTTTATGTGGGGATTGAGAGTTGTACCATCCAAGCTGAGAGCTAAAGTGCAGGAGGAGCTACATACCAGTCATCTAGGCATGGTCAAAATGAAAGCATTGGCTTGAAGCTTTGTTTGGTGGCCTGGATAGATCAGCAAATTGAGCAGCTTGCCATGCACTGTTTGGGATACCAACACGTCCAAATGATGCCAAGAGCAGCACCTCTCCATCTGTGCGAATGGCCTGCATTGCCCTAGCAGGGGATTCATGTGGATTTTGCCAGACCAGTCATGGGCAAAAATTCCTTGGCAAGAGTGGATGCAGCTACAAAGTGGCCAGAAGCGTTCCCAATAGCCTCCACCACAGTCTCGCACACTGTTGATGCGTTGAACAGCTTTTCAAGGACTGCATTCCAGAACACTTAGTCAGTAAGAATGGATCACATTTTGCTGCAGAACAGTTTCAATCATTGCTGATAATGGATAGAATAAGACATATCACATCTGTACCGTACCACCCAGCTACAAATGGCTTAGCAGAAAGGTTTGTCCAGAGTCTGAAGAACACACTGTGAGCAATGTCAGCAGAACACACTACACTGACACTGAATCAGGAGCAAACTAGTTTCCTTCCTGCATATCACAATGCAGCACACTCCACAACCAGCCACTCACCAGCCATGCTGTCCTGGGCCAATCCTTGTGCTCACGCTTGGATCTGCTCAAACCCAGCCTCAGACGGGGTGTGCAGGAGACAAGACGAGGGCTCCTCAGACACGGAGGTTCAATGTTTTACTCCTGGACAAGCAGTCTTCCTGAGCAACTATAGAGTGGGTACTTGGAAAGGTTAAGGACAGAACTGGACCACTCTCCTACACAGTGGAGATTGTGTCTCATGTCATCAGGAGGCAACACATCGATCAGTTGTGGAGAGCAGAGTCATTTGTTAGAGAAGAAAGGTGTCCTGAGCTGTCAGAACCACTTCCTACAGTCCCAAAGTCAACTGCTACAACCATCATGGAGGAGACCCAGAACCAAGACTGTTTCACAGCCACAGGTCTCACCTGTCAATCAGAGTGACCCCAGTGACAGGAAAAAAAACTATTATCATGCATTTTAGTAATGCATGCATTAAGAAATGATAAAATGTTTTTTATCATCCAACAAGAGTAAGTAATCCTCGATAACAACTAAATCTGCAGGCTGAATGGGACAATATAAAATTTACTATGCTACGGATGTCTGGAGTAGCTGTATTATATACTACGTGTTTTTAAAATGACTGTACATTACAGATTTGAGTTGAGGTGCACTGTATATTGAGCTGGGGTTTGTAGCTAAGCAGGGAGGAATGTAGTGTATTTAATATTTCAGTAAAATTTCAGTAATATTGTAAATATATTGTTTGATAAGCATTCTTTGCTTCTTTCAATAATTCATTATGGATTATACTGTATGTAAGAAGTACATGAATGGCATAGTTATTATGCCACCACATCATATGTGAGCGTATCACTAAAGAAATATAGAAACATAGAAAACCTACAGCATAATACAGGCAACACACATCAAAGTTGCTGGTGAACGCAGCAGGCCAGGCAGCATCTCTAGGAAGAGGTACAGTCAACGTTTCGGGCAGAGACCCTTCATCAGGACTAACTGAAGGAAGAGCTAGTAAGAGATTTGAAAGTGGGAGGGGGAGGGGGAGATCCAAAATGATAGGAGAAGACAGGAGGGGGAGGGATGGAGCCAAGAGCTGGACAGGTGATTGGCAAAAGGGATATGAGAGGATCATGGGACAGGAGGCCCAGGGAGAAGGAAAAGGGGGAGGGGGAAAAAAACCCAGGGGATGGGCAAGGGGTATAGTCAGAGGGGCAGAGGGAGAAAAAGGAGAGTGAGAGAAAGAATGTGTGTATATAAATAAATAACAGATGGGGTACAAGGGGGAGGTGGGGCATTAGCGGAAGTTAGAGAAGTCAATGTTCATGCCATCAGGTTGGAGGCCACCCAGACGGAATATAAGGTATTGTTGTTCCAACCTGAGTGTGGCTTCATCTTTACAGTAGAGGAGGCCGTGGATAGACATGTCAGAATGGGAATGGGATGTGGAATTAAAATGTGTGGCCACTGGGAGATCCTGCTTTCTCTGGCGGACAGAGCGTAGGTGTTCAGCAAAGCGGTTTCCCAGTCTGCGTCAGGTCTCGCCAATATATAGAAGGCCACATCGGGAGCACCGGACGCAGTATATCACTGATATACTGGCAAAATGCTGGGGGTTAACCTTGCGATAGACTGGCATCCTATCTGGGGGGGGGCGCGGGGGGGCAGTGTCGTACTCTCAGTCGCTTCACGCCACGGAAACCAGCATAAGCACCGCCCTGATGGGCCACAAGGCTCGTGACAGACTTTAATCAACATCCACTCTAGCCTTTCTTTTACTCTTTATCCAGTACTGTGCAAAAATCTTAGACACACCACATATGTACTACGTAGCTAGGGTGCCTAATACTTTTGCACAGTACTGTATTTGTCAACGGGGAGCGGAGAGCGAGTTTGTAAATCAGGCTGGAGCAAAGGATGTTGGGAATGGTGAAGGTGGAGCGCCACATGAGGTGCATGGGACAGATGGCAGAGAAAGAGTGCCAAGGGTGGTGGGTGTGCAGACACACCCAGCCCACAGACACCAGGCTGTTTTGTAGTGTGTTAAACTTTGGCAAGTATTGGTTGAAAGTCTGAACTGGTTCAAGTGACACTTTAACTCTGTGTGAGTTTGCAGCATATAAGGTGTCAAGGTGTCTATACAAGTTAAACACTAGGATTGTTAATGTCTAGTGTTTGCTGATAGCAGCTGGAGTCTTCCTTGGCCTCAGGCACAGCAGCATCAGAATGTCCGTCAATGAGCACATGAATTGTTTGAATGAAAGAAACCATGCAGAGTTAGTCTCTGTATGTCTCAGTATGCTTGTGGATTGAGCCCCTACCGAGGCACCTTTCACTCAGTTCTTGGGACTTCACCTAGACCAAGGGATCATGATCGATGCCTAGGACGGATCCAGGGTGATTTCACGAGTTGGAATGTGGAGTTCCCCAACAACAACAGTCAAGTGCAGACTAAGAACAGTGAGCCCTGAAATCTTCATGGAAATCTTCATGTCTTACTACACAGTATTTTGTGCTGTTTATTTATGCTTTCTAATTTATGATAATCAATTAGGCTGAAGTTACTTTGCTGTGCTTGTACACTTATTACCACATCTCCTGGACTCTTGAATTATTTGAGTTTGATCAACCCAGCCCATCACACAGGCAAGATGATTTGATTCGAAACAATTGGTTAATTGATCATTCTAGAATATCCTTCTGATGCTTCACTCTCCCTTCCCCTATTTCCAACCATGAATCCTCTCTCCCTGCACCCTTTCTACTCTCAGTCCACAATAGAGACCCGTATCAGAATCAAGATTATCCTCACTCACATACGTCATGAACTTGGTGGGTCTTTTTGTGGCGGCAGTACAATGCAATACAAATTACTACAGTCCTGTGCAAAAGTCTCAGGCACCTTAACTATATACATGTTAGCTCAACAGAGGCTTCGGCAATAACCCGTCGAGGCGAGTTAAGTTACTTGTGAACAATAGGAATAGGAAGCATGTCTGCAAGACCGGTGTTCTGTGCTCAGTGTCGGATGTGGGATGTCCGGGAGACTCCCAGCCTCCCGGACAGCCACAGCTGTGCCAGATGCGTTGAGCTGCAGCTCCTTAGGGAACTGGAGATGCAGCTCGATGACCTCTGCCGGGTCAGGGAAAGTGAAGAGGTAATAGAGAGGAGCTATAGGCAGGTAGTCACACCGGGCCCTCGAGAGACAGATAAGCGGGTAACAGTCAGGAGATGGAAGGGCAAGAGTCAGATACGAGAGAGTACCCCTGTGGCTGTCCTCCTTAACAATAAGTACTCCTGTTTGAGTACTGTTGGGGGAAGCAACAGTGGCCGCACCTCTGGCACAGAGTCTGGCCCTGTGGCTCAGAAGGGTAGGGAAAGGAAGAGGATGGCAGCAGTGATAGGAGACTCTATAGTTAGGGGGTCAGACAGGCGATTCTGTGGACACAGGAAAGAAACATGGATGATGGTTTGCCTCCCAGGTGCCAGGGTCCAGGATGTTTCTGATCGCGTCCACAATATCCTGAAGTGGGAAGGTGTACAGCCAGAGGCTGAGGTACATATAGGTACCAACAACCTAGGTAGGAAAAGAAGGAGGTTCTGAAAACAGACTACAGGGAGTTAGGAAGGAAGTTGAGAAGCAGGACCACAAAGGTAGTAATCTCGGGATTACTGCCTGTGCCACGCGATGGTGAGTATAGGAATAGAGTGAGGTGGAGGATAAATGCGTGGCTGAGGGATGGGAGCAGGGGGCAGGGATTCAGATTTCTAGATTATCAGGAATTCTTTTGGGGCAGGCGTGTCCTGTACAATAAGGATGGGTTGCACTTAACCCAAGGGGGACCAATATCCTGGCAGGAAGGTTTGCTAAGACTATCGGGGAGAGTCTAAACTAGAATTAATGGGAGTGGGAACCGAACTGAAGAGACAGAGGAATGGGCGGTTGGCTCACAAACAAAGGAAGCATGTAGGCAGTATGAAAGAGAGGATAGGCAGGTAATAGAGAAAGGATACACTCAGACTTTTAATGCAATGAGTATCATGAACAAAGCAGATGAGCTTTAGAGCGTGGATCAGTACTTGGAGCTATGATGTTCTGGCCTTTACAGAGACTTGGATGGCTCAGAAGCAGGAATAGTTACTTAGAGTGCCAGGCTTTAGATGTTTCAGAAAGGACAGGGAGGGAGGCAAAAGAGGTGGGGTGTGGCACTGTTGATCAGAGATAGTGTCACAGCTGCAGAAAGAGAAGAAGTCATGGAGGGATTGTCTACTGAGTCTCTGTGGGTAGAAGTTAGAAACAGGAAGGGGTCAATAACTTTACTGGATGTTTTTTCATAGACCACCCAGTAGTAACAAGGATGTCGAAGAGCAGATAGGGAGACAGATTCTGGAACGGTGCAATAATAACAGGCTTGTCATGATGGAGATTTTAATTTCCCCAATATTGACTGGCATCTCCCTAGAGCAAGGGGTTTAGATGGGGTGGAGTTTGTTAGGTGTGTTCAGGAAGGTTTTCTGACACAGTATGTAGATAAGCCTACAAGAGGAGAGGCTTACTTGACCTGGTATTGGGAAATGAACCTAGTCATGTGTCAGGTCTCTCTGTGGGAGAGCATTTTGGAGATAGTGATCACAATTCTATCTCCTTTACCATAGCATTGGAGAGAGATAGGAGCAGACAAGTCAGGAAAACGTTGAATTGGAGTAAGGGGAAATATGAGGCTATCAGGCTGTTGCAAGGACGAGGCTGAGGACGAACCCAAGTGCAGGACACAGGCGCAGAGGCAGAGACGCGAGGCATTAGCACCGCCGCGTACGGGGAACGAGTATCCAGGAGAGTCTTTATGCAGAGACAAGGTTTACGTAGAGTATCCAGGAAATGATGCAGAGCTCAGAACTGACAATCCCAAGGTATCAGGAAACGAGGTTTACTCACATTAGAGTCAAGCAATGAACTGGCAAAGCATGGCTGTGCCGCCCGAGTTTTATCCCATGTTCACTAATGGGAACCAGGTGTGCTGTGATTAGTGGAACTGGGAATGATTGGAAATCAGACGAGGGGATTAAGGCCCAAATAAGGAGGTTAATAGCAAGTTGGGGAATTGCCAGACGGGACCATGACAGTACCTCCCACTCAACGGGAGCTTCTAGGTGATCTTCCAGGCTTGTCCAGATGGTCCCGGTGGAAGTCTTGGATGAGGGAGGGGTCCAGGATGAAGGAGCGGGGAACCCAGGAACGCTCCTCTGGGCCATACCCTTCCCAGTCAACCAGGTATTGGAGGTCCCTGCCTCGACGGCGCACATCTAGTAGCCGCCGGATGGTGTATCCCAGAAGGTTGTCGATGATCCGGGCGGGTGGAGGGGTTTCGGTCGGAGGACACAAGGGGCTGACAGACAGTGGTTTTAATTGGGAAACATGAAAAGTAGGGTGGATGTGCATAGATCTTGGTAGTTTAAGTCAGACTGCTGTGGGGTTGATGATACATTCGACTTTGAAAGGTCCCAGGAAGCAAGGGGTGAGTTTCTTAGGCTCGTTTTTGAGAGGGATGTCTTTGGATGAAAGCCACACCATCTGCCCGGGTCGATACTCAGGCGCAGGAGTCCAGTGTCGATCAGCAATCCTCCTATTGCGATCGGCTGATCTGAGCAGGGCCGTGCGTGTGTCCTCCCAAACCTTGCGGCACCGATCGATATGGGCCTGAACAGATGGCACCACAATCTCCTCTTCTTGCGCAGGGAACAGCTGGGGTTGGTACCCAAGGGAGCACTCGAAGGGAGACCTTCTGATGGCAGTACTAACCAGAGAGTTGTGGGCATACTCAACCCATGCAAGGTGTTCACTCCAGGTAGATGGGTTGTTGGTTGTAATACAATGTAGTGTCACCTCCAAGTCCTGGTTGACCCATTCCGTTTGCCCGTTCATCTGTGAGGGAAAGCCGGATGACAGGCTGACCGAGGCACCCAAGGCTTGACAGAAAGCCTTCCATACCTGCGAGATAAAGTGGGGACCTCAATCGGAGACGATGTTCGCGGGGATTCTGTGGAGGCAGAAGATGTGGCGGATGAGAATGTCTATGGTTTCCTGAGCAGAAGGGAGTTTAGGGAGGGCTACAAAGTGCACCATCTTGGAGAACCGGTCTACCACGGTGAGTACGGTGGTGTTTCCGTGTGAAGGGGGTAGTCCCGTGACGAAATCTAGGGCGATGTGCGACCAAGGATAACCAGGGACAGGTAGGGGATGAAGTAATCCCGCAGGTGGCTGATGGGAGGCTTTTCCACGGGCACAGACAGAACATGCAGAGACATAGGAATGGGTATCCGCCTCCACGGAAGGCCACCAAAAGTGTCTTTTCAGGAGAGCTAGGGTCCGATCACTCCCGGGGTGGCAGGTGAACCGAGATGTGTACCTCCAGCAGAGAACCTGAGATCTGACGGAATCAGGCACAAAAAGGCAATCGGTAGGTCCATTGGTGGGGTCAGGCTCATCCCGTTGGGCTTCCTTTACTATGGACTCAATCTCCTAAGTGAGGGTTGCCACCACGCAGGATGGTGGGAGGATAGTCTCTGGGCTTGAAGTGTCCTCCTTGGAGTTATATTGGCGGGAGAGTGTGTCCGGCTTCCCATTCTTGGACCCTGGACAGTATGTGAGCAAAAACTTGAACAGTTCAATAAATAATGCCCAACGGGCCTGGCAGGAGTTCAACCTGTTGGCGGTCTGAAAATACCCCAGGTTCTTATGACCAGTCCAAACAATAAACAGGTGCTCCACCCCCTCCAGCCAGTGCCTCCACTCCTCCAATGCTAGCTTGACCACCAGTAGTTCCCGATTCCCCACATGGTAATTCAGCTTGGCGGGGGACAGTCAACAACGAAAGAAGGCACAGGGATGAAGCTTTTCGTCCGGACTTGATCGTTGGGACAGGACTGCACCTACCCCAGAGTCGGAGGCGTCAACCTCAACAATGGATTGATGGGAGGGGTCTGGTTGGACCAGGATGGGAGCAGTTGTGAACCGCCTCTTCAGGTCAGTGAATGCCGAATCAGCCTCGGAGTTCCAACAAAAAGGTGTGGTAGGCGAGGTAAGTTGGGTAAGGGGCGCTGCCGCCCGACTGTAATCCCTGATAAATCGGCGATAAAAGTTTGCAAACCCCAAAAACCGCTGAAGTTGCTTGCGGGTCGTGGGTCTGGGCATTGGTGAGGCCAAATGGCATGACCAAGTATTCGAAGTGGCCCAAAGGTGTATTAAAGGCCGTCTTCCACTCATCTCCCTCCCTGATCCTGACTAGATGGTAGGCACTACGAAGGTCCAACTTCAAGAAGATGGTGGCTCCGTGAAGTGGTTCAAGTGCCGAGTTAATGAGGGGTAGCGGGTACTTATTTTTAACTATTATATTGTTTAGGTTTCGGTAATCAATACATGGATGAAGCGACCCATCCTTCTCTACAAAGAAGAAACCGGCACCCACCGGGGAGGATGAAGGTCGAATAATGCCCGCCGCGGGGACTCACTAATGTATTACTCCATGGCCTCTCTCTCCGGTCGGGATAAGTTATAAAGACGACTGGTGGGTAACGAGGCCCCGGGGAGAAGGTCAATAGCGCAATCATATGGGCGGTTAAGAGGCAGGGAAAGAGCCCGTTGTTTGCTGAATACCTGTCCCAGGTCATGGTATTCTGCGGGGACTCCGGACAAGTCGAGGGGTTCCAAGACAGGCGGGGTCACAGTAGCCTCCCTAGGGGATCGAACCGACCACAGACAGGTGGCGTGGCAAAACAGGCTCCAGCTGGCTATCCTCCAGGTAGACCAGTCGATGTAGGGGTTGTGGTGGTTCAGTCAGGGATATCCTAGAACTACAGGGGCTTGAGGAGAATGAATGAGATTAAATCTTACCTCCTCTCGATAATTTCTGGACAGAATCACAGTCAAGGGTGGAGTAGAGTGGGTAACCTGAGCCAGCCGTTTTCCATCCAGAGCCCGGGCCTCCAGAGGGATACTTAACGGCTCCTGAGGTATTCCGGCCCGGGAGGCCATGTCCTCGGCCAGCAGATTTCCCTCGGCACTGGAATCTACCAAGGCGGATAGGGGCAAGGACTGTTGTTGATAATTCCCAGTAGCTGGGATCTGCATTTGTGTCTGGGGGACTGAAGGAAGTGCCGTCCGGTTCACCAGGGTCCCCCTTTCTACTGGTGAGCCCTCCCTTTTAGCCACAGAGGACAGGTATCCCGGAAATGTCCCGGCTGGCCGCAACAGTAACAATCCCCAGCTCTCTGCCTCCGAAATCGTTCGGCCGGGTAGAGACAGTTCCATCCCAGCTGCATCGGTTCCTCCCTCAGGGTAGTGGGGATGGTCGGAGCAGGAGCTATACTTGGAGTGGCTGGGGAAGGGAGGCTGGCTGAAGATGGTAAGGTGGGACGTGGGCTGACCCGAGGAGCCGGTCTTTTCTCTCAGACGCTCTTGAAGTCGATCATCGAGCCTGGTGGATAGAGAGATCAGAGTCCAAGCTGTCCGCGGCATCCCTCACTGCCAGTTCATCTTTTATCTTATCTGACAGGCCCTGCCGGAACACTTCCTGTAGTGCCTCGTCATTCCACCCAGAGTCAGCCGCTAATGTTCGGAACTTGATGGAGTATTTTGCTACGCTTCACGAACCCTGACAGAGAGTTAGCAATCACTTAGCGGCGTCCTTACCGTGAATAGGATGTTCAAAGACCATTCTCATTTCGGAGTTGAAGGAGGGAAAGGAGGAACAAACCTTTGGTCGGTTATCCCAGATCACAATGGCCCATGCCAAGGCATCCCCACATAATAGCCCCATGATGTATGCAATTTTTGATCTGTCCAAGGTGTACACTTGTGGCCGTTGCTCAAAGACCAAAGAGCATTGTAATAAGAAGGCCCGGCACTTCCAGAGGTCCCCAGCGTAGGGTTCCGGTTCAGGTACATACGGCTCTCGAGGCGATTGTGTTGCCGATCCAAGGGGCATAGCCACCCCAGGCTGTGCAGTTTGGTCAGTCGGGGTCCTTGGAAGGGACAGGTAAGGGAAGCAGATACCCAGTCAACCTGCTCACTGGCCTTCCTCACTTTCATGGACAGCGCACAAAGGTTTTCCATGACCTCTCTGAGCAGTTGGTCATGGGCGCCCAGTAGGTAGCCCTGGCTGGCGAGGGCCTGTTACACAGGTTCATGTCCACTGGGTTTATTCTTCACCAGTTCATTCTGTTGCAAGGACAAGGCTGAGGACAAACCCAAGTGCAGGACACAGGCACGGAGGCAGAGTCGTGAGGCGTTAGCACCACCGCAAACAGGGAACCGGTATCCAGGAGAGTCTTTACACTGAGACAAGGTTTGCGTGGAGTATCCAGGAAATGATGCGGAGCTTAGAACCGACAGTCCCAAGGAATCAGGAAACAAGGTTTGCTCACACTAGAGTCAACCAACAAACTGGCAAAGTATGGCTGTGCTGCCCGAGTTCTATCCTGTGTTCGCTAATGGGAACCAGATGTGCTGTAATTAGTGGAACCGGGAATGATTGGAAACCAGACAAGGGGATTATGCCCAATTAAGGAGGTAATAGCAAGATGGGGAATTGCTAGACAGGACCATGACATAGGCAGGAACTTGGAAGCATAAATTGGGAGCAGATGCTCTCAGGGAAATGTATGGCAGAAATGTGGCAAATGTTCAGGGGATATTTGCGTGGTGTTCTATATAGGTATATTCCAATGAGACAGGGAAAGGATGGTAGGGTACAGGAACCATGGTGTACAAAGGCTATAGAAAATCTAGTCAAGAAGAAAAGAAAATCTTACAAAAGTTTCAAAAAACTAGGTAATGATAGAGATCTAGAAAATTATACAGCTAGCAGGAAGGAGTTTAAGAATGAAATTAGGAGAGCCAGAAAGGGCCATGAGGTGGCCGTGGCGAGCAGGATTAAGGAAAACCCCAAGGCATCCTACAAGTATGTGAAGAGAAAGAGGGAGGATAAGACATGAGAGAATACAATCAATCATGTGTGACAGTGGAAAAGTGTGTATCAAACCACAGGAGGTAGCGGAGGTACTTAATGAATACTTTGCTTCCGTATTCAGTACTTACTGCAGAAAAGGACCTTGGTGATTGTAGGGATGACTTACAGTGGACTGAAAAGCTTGAGCATAGAGACATTATGAGCATGCCTTATAAAAAAAAGGATGGGCTGGAGCTTTTGGAAAGCATCAAGTTGGATATGTCACCGGAACCGGACAGGATGTACCCCAGGCTACTGTGGGAAGTGAGGGAGGAGATTGCTGAGGGTCTGGCAATCATCTTTGCATCATCAATGGGGACAGGAGAGGTTCTGAAGGAGTGGAGGGTTGCAGATGTTGTTCCCTTATTCAAGAAAGGGAGTATAGATAGCCCTGGAAATTATAGACCAGTGAGTCTTATTTCAGTGGTTGGTAAGGTGATGGAGAAGATCCTGAGATGCAGGATTTATGAACATTTGGAGAGGCAAAATATGATTAGGAATAGTCAGCATGGCTTTGTCAAAGACAGGTCATGCCTTACGAGCCTGATTTAATTTTTTGAGGATGTGACTAAGCACATTGATGAAGGTAGAACAGTAGATGTAGTGTATATGGATTTCAGCAAGGCAATTGATAAGGTATCCCATGCAAGGCTTATTGAGAAAGTAAGGAGACATGGGATGCAAGAAGATTTTGTGAATCCAGAATTGGCTTGCCCACAGAAGTCAAAGAGTAGTTGTAGATGGGACATATTCTGCATGGAGGTGACCAGTAGTGTGCCTCAGTGTTCTGTTCTGGGACCCCTTCCCTCCATGGTTTGGGGGTGTTGTGGATAGTGTGGAGAGCTGTCAGAGGTTACAGTGGGACACCGATAGGATGCAAAACTGGGCTGAGAAGTGGAAGATGGAATTCACACAGATAAGTGTGAAGTGGTTCATTTTGGTAGGTCAAATATGATGGCAGAATATAGTATTAGTGGTAAAACTCTTGGCAGTGTGGAGGATCAGAGGGATCTTGGGGTCGGAGTCCACAGGACACTCAACGCTGCTGCACAGGTTGTCTCTGTGGTTAAGAAAACATGTGGCGCATTGGCCTTGATCAATCATGGAATTGAGTTTAGGAGCCAAGAGGTAATGTTGCAGCTATATAGGACCCTGGTCAGCCCCCACTTGGAGTACTGTGCTCAGTTCTGGTCGCCTCACTATAGGAGGAATGCAGAAACCATAGAAAGACTGCAGAGGAGATTTACAAGGATGTTGCCTGGATTGGGGAGCATGCCTTATGAGAAAAGGCTGAGTGAATTCAGCCTTTTTTCTTTGGAGTGACGGAGAAAGAGAGGTGACCTGATAGAAGTGTATAAGATGATGAGGGACATTGATCATGTGGATAGTTGGAGGCTTTTTCCCAGGGATGAAATGGCAAACATGAGAGAACACAGTTTTAAGCTGCTTGGAAGTAGGTACAGAGGAGATGTCAGGGGTAAGTTTTTTATGCAAAGAGTGGTGAGTGCGTGGAATAGGCTGCCGGCGATGGTGGTGGAGGCGGATATGATAGGGTCTTTTATGAGACACCTGGATAGGTACATGGAGCTTAGGAAAATAGAAGGCTATGGATAACCTGAGGTAATTTCTAAAGTAAGTACATTCGGCCCAGCATTGTGGGCTGAAGGGCCAGTAATGTGCTGTAGGTTTTCTGTTTCTATGTGCCTAAGACTTCAGCACAGTAATGTATATCTGGAAAAGCTTTTGGCATCCTCTAATATTTTTGGCTAGCTTACCTTCATATTTCATCCTTTCATTCATTGTGGTTTTTTTAGTTGCCTTCTGCTGGTTTTTAAAAGCTTCCCAATCCTCTAACTTCCCACTAATTTTTGCTGCATTATATTATATGCCTTCCCCTTTGGTTTTTTTTTTTGCTATCTTTGACTTCCCTTGTCAGCCACAGTTGCCTCATCTTTCCTTTATAATACTCCTTCATCTTTGGGTATATACAGTATATCCTGCACCTTTTGAATTGCCCCCAGAAACTCAGGTTAAGCAGTTTAAAAGTTAATTCATGTTAACTTGTGTTTTGAATTTTTACTTTAAATCTTCATTTTTGAACAAATTAGAGATTTGGCTCCTGGTAAAACTGCTGAGGAAGAGATTTTGCCTTCCTAAGGCATTTTAAAGCAACACTCACAACACGCAGACTTCTGCAGACTTGACCACTTGTTCTCAAAACAAATGTGTTTTGAGAACAAGTGGTCAAGTCTGCAGAAGTGTCTTGTTCTTGATTTAGCAGTTGCCATGTCATATGCATGTAAACACTCGCATTACATTCAACAGGAAAACAATATAATTACTATAGACTGTCAGTGGAACACCTGTTACATTTACCAATTAATATACAAGGATTAAAATTAACATATTTAGCATGCCAGGTGTATTATAGAAATCCTATCGAAGAATTGAGGGAAAGTGGAACATGGAAGTTCAATAGCACTTGACAGTTCTAGACATAATGTGTAAACAGATCAGTCCTTGGTACTCTCTCTATAGAAGTCATTCTATTCTGTTCAAGAAAATATCAGAGGCAGAGTATGATTCATTGATGCTATTAAACAGGAATAGGAATCTAGGCTTTTATTCATATTTTTAAAATTTTGTTTATTTTGCGGCCTTGAATATTTGACCTTTGCATTTTACATCAAAGAAAGTTCATTGATGTAGCAAGAAAATGAATAATGTGCAAAACCAAATTCAGATCTTCAAAGCCATTTTAAATCCCCTAGGGGGCAGCAAAAATTATTGAGTAAACAATAAGAAATAAATCAAAATGAAGAAGGTGTATAAATTACGTTTCTTAGCTGTAGCTTACAATTTGAATTATATTAAACACTTTGACCTGAGAGATATTGTCAATATACTGTATTCTTGATAAGAATAACATCAATATATTATGAATCTACAACATAATCAGACATGCTTTCACTGGGGACGTTGAACACTTTTGAAGTTATTCATATTATCAAAGCATAAAATTGTTTCTGACCAAATACTATGCTTACAAACTATATGATCTCTTTTAATCAAGATAGCATTTAACAATATATACATTAAAAATTACCACCATAAGTAGTTTTAATCAGAGCTGAACAGATCAATCTTCTACCCATGTTCTGCAGATGTGGTCATCCTGGACTAAATGACAAATGACACCACGCTGAGCTGCTTGCTTAATTCCATAAGAACTTGGTTTTGCTTGCATTCTCCAGCATTACATGAGGGAAATCTGCTTTCAGATCCTATTCTTGTTTAGCCTTGAATCTCAGACACGGCTCCATTTATCTCAATAGGGATTCCAGAAATATGGACAAGGAAGCAACAGTGTATTTTTCCTCTCAGTTACTTTATTTTAGTTCAATCTTTTTAATTAAGTGCACTGGGTTTAATTTTAAATGGTTTTTATCAGAACAAATATGCAGAGCATTTGCACAGAATTTTAAGAATAATAAGGCTGGCATGGTATGGGATTTTAACTTTCTGAATGCAGACCAGGACTAATAGGGTTACTGTTCAGGGGTGGAATTTGTCAGTGCATTCAGGGATGTGTCCTTGGGCAATATACTGTAGGGTCCTACTAGAAAGTGGGCAACACTCAACTTACTCTTGGGTAATAGGGTGAGGCAAGTGACTGAGGTGACAGTGGGGGAGAACTATGAGACCAGAGATCATAGTTCTGTTAGCTTTAAAATAGTTAAGCAAAGGGCAGAATCAGTCCAGATGCTCTTGTTCTAAAGTGGGGCAAGGCAGGTTCTGAAGGTAATGACGTGGAACTTGCAAACATTTATTAGAGCGGGTTGTTTGTGAGCAAAGGAACCACAAGCAAGTGGGAGGATTTTAAAGTTGAGATAATGACAGGTCAGGGTCTACAATTTCCTGTTAGAATGGGGGGCAAGGTTGGTAGAGTAGGGAACTCTGGATGACAGATACTGTTGTCCTGGCCAAGAAAAAGAAGGCATGGGTCAGCTACAGGGATCTTTGATTAAGTGGACAGTTACAAGATCTGCAGAATTGTATTCAGGGAGGAAATCAGGGCAGAAAAATGGGCCATGAGATAGCTTTGGCAGAGAAGATGAAGGAAAATACAAAAATATACTTCAAGTATACTGTAAAAGTGTAACTAAAGAGAGAATAGGGTCCCTCAAAGACCAAAGGGAACAATTTTGTGTGAGGCTACAAATGGTCAAGGTCCTTAATAAGTATTTCTCCTCTGCTTTTACAGTGGAGAAAGATGTAAAGACACTGGAACTTGGGAAAGTAAATGGAGAGGTCTTGGAGATAGTCCACATTACACTAGAGGTGGTGCGGGGATGAGGGGAGAAAATTTTCCAGGGGACCATGGGGTGAGGGCAACCGGTTGGGACATCGCACATGAGAGAAACCCCAGCTTCCCTGAACTTACTGTCAGCCAATCTCAGGACTGCTGTTCAGTAAGCCTGGACCTCTGGGTCAGTAACCCAGTCGGCTGCCATGATGCATAGTCATTCCCAATGTGTCTGGCCTCAATGGCTGTCCATAAGAGGTAATCATAATTGTATAAGGGCTAACAGTGTTGTAAAAGCAAGCCTGAAAGCTTTGTGTGTCAATGTAAGGAGCATTCGTAACAAGGTGGATGAATTAAATGTGCAGATAGTTATTAATGAATATGACATAGTTAGGATCACAGAGACATGGCTCCAGGGTGACTAAGGATGGGAGCTCAACATTCAGGGATATTCACTATTCAGGAGGGATAGACATGAAAGAAAAGGAGGTGGCATTGCTGGTTAGAGAGGAGATTAACGCAATAGAAAGGAAGGACATTAGCCAGGAGGATGTGGAATCGATATGGGTAGAGCTGCATAACACTAAGGGGCAGAAAACGCTGGTGGGAATTGTGTACAGGCCACCTAACAGTACTAGTGAGTTTGGGGATGGCATTAAACAGGAAATTAGAAATGCATGCAATAAAGGAACAGCAGTTATAATGGATGACTTCAATTTACATATAGATTGGGTGAACCAAATTGGTAAGGGTGCTGCGGAAGAGGATTTCATGGAATGTATGCGGGATGGTTTTCTGAACTAACGTGTCGAGGTACCAAGTAGAGAGCAGGCCATTCTAGACTGGGTATTGAGCAATGAGGAAGGGTTAGTTAGCAACCTTGTCGTGCGAGGCCCCTTGGGTAAGTGTGACCATAATATGGTGGAATTCTTCATTAAGATGGATAGTGACATAACTAATTCAGAAACAAACGTTCTGAACTTAAAGAAGGGTAACTTTGAAGGTATGAGATGTGAATTAGCTGAGATAGACTGGCAAATGATACTTAAAGGGTTGACCGTGGATATGCAATGGCAAGCATTTAAAGATCGCATGGATGAACTACAACAATTGTTCATCCCAGTTTGGCAAAAGAATAAACCTGGGAATGTAGTGCACCCGTGGCTGACAAGGGAAATTAGGGATAGTATCAATTCCAAAGAAGAAACATACAAATTAGCCAGAAAAAGCGGCTCACCTGAGGACTGGGAGAAATTCAGAGTCCAGAAGAGGAGGACAAAGGGAAAAAAGATTATGAGGGAAAGCTGGCAATGAACATAAAAACTGACTGTAAAAGCTTTTATAGATATGTGAAAAGAAGAAGATTGGTTAAGACAAATGTAGATCCCTTACAGTCAGAAACAGGTGAATTGAGCATGGAGAACAAGGACATGGCAGACCAATTGAATAACTACTTTGGTTCTGTCTTCACTAAGGAGGACATAAATAATCTTCCGGAAATAGTAGGGGACCGAGGGTCAAGTGAGATGGAGGAACTGAGGGAAGTACATGTTAGTAGGTGAATTGAAGGGATTAAAGACAGATAAATCCCCAGGGCCAGATGGTCTGCATCCCAGAGTGCTTAAGAAATTAGCCAATGAAATAGTGGATGCATTAGTGGTAATTTTTCAAAACTCTTTAGATTCTGAACTAGTTCCTGAGGATTGGAGGGTGGCTAATGTAACCCCGCTTTTTAAAAAAGGAGGGAAAGAGAAACCGGGGAATTATAGACCGGTTAGCCTGACATCGGTGGTGGGGAAAATGATAGAGTCAGTTATCAAAGATGTGATAACAGCACATTTGGAAAGCAGTGAAATCATCGGACAAAGTCAGCATGGATTTGTGAAAGGAAAATCATGTCTGACGAATCTATTAGAATTTTTTGAGGATGTAACTAGTAGAGTGGATAGGGGAGAACAGGTGGATGTGGCATATTTGGATTTTCAAAAGGTTTTTGACAAGGTCCCACACAGCAGATTAGTGTGCAAACTTAAAGCACATGGTATTGGGGGTATGGTATTGATGTGGATAGAGAATTGGTTGGCAGACAGGAAGCAAAGAGTGGGAATAAACAGGACCTTTTCAGAATGGCAGGCAGTGACTAGAGGGGTACCGCAAAGCTCGGTGCTGGGACCCCAGTTGTTTACAATATATATTAATGACTTAGACAAGGGAATTAAATGCAACTTTTCCAAGTTTGCAGATGACACGAAGCTGGGCAGCAGTGTTAGCTGTGAGGAGGATGCTAAGAGGATGCAGGGTAACTTGGATAGGTTAGGTGAGTGGGCAAATTCATGGCAGATGCAATTTAATGTGGATAAATGTGAGGTTATCCACTTTGGTGGCAACAACAGGAAAACAGATTATTATCTGAATGGTAGCCAATTAGGAAAAACGGGGATGCAACAAGACCTGGGTGTCATTGTACACCAATCATTGAAAGTGGGCATGCAGGTACAGCAGGCGGTGAAAAAGGCAAATGGTATGCTGGCATTTATAGCAAAAGGATTCGAGTACAGGAGCAGGGAGGTAATACTGCAGTCGTACAAGGCCTTGGTGAGACCACACCTGGAGTATTGTGTACAGTTTTGGTCCCCTAATCTGAGGAAAGACATTCTTGCCATAGAGGGAGTACAAAGAAGGTTCACCAGATTGATTCCTGGGATGGCAGGACTTTCATATGATGAAAGACTGGATTGACTAGGCTTATACTTGCTGGAATTTAGAAGATTGAGGGGGGATCATATTGAAACATATAAAATTCTAAAGGGATTGGACAGGCTAGATGCAGGGAGATTGTTCCCGATGTTGGGCAAGTCCAGAACGAGGGGTCACAGTTTAAGGATAAAGGGGAAGCCTTTTAGGACCGAGATGAGGAAAAACTTCTTCACACAGAGAGTGGTGAATCTGTGGAATTCTCTGCCACAGGAAACAGTTGAGGCCAGTTCATTGGTTATATTTAAGAGGGAGTTAGATATGGCCCTTGTGACTAAAGGGATCAGGGGGTATGGAGAGAAGGCAGGTACAGGGTTCTGAGTTGGATGATCAGCCATGATCATACTGAATGGCACTGCAGGCTCGAAGGGCCGAATGGCCTACTCCTGCACCTATTTTCTATGTTTCTAATCAGCCACAGCATTATTCTTCCTCTTGATATGTTGTACATCAGTTATGAACTCCGATAAGTAAACCAGTTGGTATTGCTGCCGTGCAGGCCAAGGGTTTAATATTTTAGCCATTGCATGCACGAGGGGCTTGTGGTCAATGAACGGTGTGAAATGACAACCCTCTAGAAGAAAACTAGAATGGCAAACAGCCAGATAGAAACCAAGAAGCTCAAGGTCAAGCATGTTGCACCTCCTTTTGGGGGGACAGAGCTGCCAACTGAAGAAGGCGAGTGGCTGCCACACACCTCTGACCAACTGTGAGTGCACAGCACCCACAGGAGAGTCTGAAGCCTCAGTAGTAATGGCTATGGGTGCATCAGGGAGTCAGTGCGCCAGTAGGGTCATGTTGGAAAAGTACTTGTTTGGTGTCATCAAATGCCCTGGTCATGTCCTTCTAGCTAGTCAAACACATGTTTAGGGGTGTGCCTTTAAGCACACTATACAGGGCAAGTGCAAGTTCAGCAGCTCACAGAATGAAGCAGTGATAGAAATTTGCCATGCCTAAAAACTCCGTAATTTTTTAGTAGTGCGGGGCAGAGGGAAATCCATTATTAGTGGCTACTTTTGATGGGAGGATTTTAACACCTTCGACAGAGATGTGATGGCCAAGAATGTCTATGGTTAACAAACCAAACTGGCACTTACCAGGGTTAATAGACAACCTACGTTGGTTTAAGCACTCAAAAGGTGTGCGGAGATGAGATACATGTTCAGCAAGTATGTCATCCAGATAAACAAAAAGAAAATCTAAGATTTTTAATACATCAGGCATTGGAAAGTCTGTTCTGCATTTTTCAGTCCAAGTAGCATGCAGAGAAACCAAATGGAATTATCACAGCTACTTTGGGAATGTCCTCCAAGCACACAGGCACCTGATGGTAGCTCCTAACTAAATCGACTTCGGAAAAAAATTAACTTTCCAGCTAAATGTGCCGAAAAGTCCTGGATGTGTGGACCCAAGTAAAGATCAGGAGTGATGGACTCATGAAGGCGTCAGTAATTGCCACATGGGCAGCAACCACCATAGGATTTAGAGACCATATAGAGCGGTGAAGCTCAGGGGCTATTCGACCAACGTACAATGTCAAGTCTTTCCATGTTGACAAACTCAGCTTTGGCGGTTGCCAGCATTTCTGGGTCCAGTCCACACATGCAGACATTGACTGGTGGGCCAGTTGTAGAAACGTGGTGCTCAACCCCATGTTTTGTGACTGTAGTGGAGAATGTGGGCACACAGGAAATCTGCACCAAGAAGGTCCATCGTCACACAGGAAGCGTCATCCTGAAAGGGTGTCCATAATGAGCAGCAGATGATCCTGGCAGCTGGAACCCACAGTGTTCACAGACCTCTGATGTCCTGATGCACTGGCATCGTTGAAACTGCAAGGTGGTCTGCACTTCCAACAGTTCATAGCAATGCCAGCGTGGTAAAAGCACATTCCCAGCGTCGCCTGTTTCGCAGCCAGTGGAATCCTTATGTTGGGGGACTTGCAGACCGGGCTTATTGAGGTAGAGAAAGGAGGAGGAATGATGCATACACTGCCTAGCTGAGTGTAGACTATCAGCCATTTTAGCAAGTTCCCCATAGTCCTTCACAGGATACATTAGCGAGGTCCATGTAAACTTCATGAGGTATTTGCTGCATGAAGTGGTTTTAAAGAATAAAACAAGGATGGTGAATTCCCAGGAGAGACAGCAGGTGGTCCGTCAACACCAACAGCTTATCACTTCTGAGGCCGGGCAAGGAGAGCAACTGTTTGCCGTGCTCAGTCTCCGGTAGTCCAAAAGTCTGTAACTGGTGAGATTTCAGCAATCGGTATTATTCATGTTCAGGTGGGTGGTCCAGTAGACTCACCACTCTCGCAGCTGTGGAGTTACTGAGCGATGATACCATGTAGAAATATATGGTGTTGTTGGCAGGGATTTCTCACAGCGTGAATTGGGCCTTGGCTTGTACAAACTAAGCAACGACATTTTACTCCCAAAACTCTGGCAGTTTCAAAGCGACTGCATTGACCGACATGTTCAATAACTCTGGAATCGTCCTAGAGCATCGGGGTCACCAGTGTAGATTTTCACAAATAACAGCAGAGGCATTTTATGTTTGAGCAACTCATTTACTGTACCTCAAACACTGAACACAAAGCATAGCAAAAGCACTTTACAAAATCACATCATCATGGCAGACCAACCTCTTAAAGTGAACCCCAACTCAGTGTTGGTGGCTGTGAATTATGTATGTATTTACCAATTACATTACCCTACAGGACCACTGTTTAAGTTG
This sequence comes from Mobula hypostoma, assembly GCF_963921235.1. Taxonomy (NCBI): domain Eukaryota; kingdom Metazoa; phylum Chordata; class Chondrichthyes; order Myliobatiformes; family Myliobatidae; genus Mobula; species Mobula hypostoma. The sequence continues at coordinate 61,535,980 of NC_086102.1, read as the reverse complement.
CATCTATTGATGAGGGATGTCAAAACGATTTCATCTGATATAAGTGTATTTTGGACAGTCAAACCAAAGTAGTATTTGTACAGTGAATGGCAGAGTACTGGTGAATATTGTGGTAAAGAAGGACCTGGAAAAATAGTTTGCCGAAACCATCTACACAGATAGATAGGGTGATAAAGATGGTGTTTAACATGCTGGCCTTCATCAGTCTGGGCACTGAGTTTAGAGCAGAGACACAAATCTGCAGTTATAAGTCATTGGTGAGGCTGCACTTGGAGTATCCTGTACAGTTTTGGTCACCCTGTTATAGGAAGGACATTGTCAAGCTACAGAGGGTGTAGAAGAAATTTACAATGAGGCTGACTGGACTAGAGGACCCGAGAGATTGGCTGCACTGAACTTTCATTCCCTCGAACACAGAAGACCGAGAGATGACAGCATAGAAGTTTATGAAATCGTGAGATGATAAGGTGGGCAGTCATGGTCTTTTCACCAGGGTTGGGATGCCAAAATCTAGAGGACACAGATACAAATAAGAGGGGAGAGATTTAAAAGAGACCTGAGAGGTAACTTCCTTACAGAGAGGGTAGTGAGTACCTGGAGGGAGCTGCCAGAGGAAGTGGTCGAGGTGGATACAATTGAAACATTTAGGAGGTATTTGGATAGGAACATGGAGGATTATGGGCTAAAAACAGACAACTGGGACCAGCAGGGAAGACGTTGTGGTCAGCATGGACCAGCTGGACCATGCTGTACTTCTCTATGACTAATATTATCAATTACAAAGTATCCTATTCATATTAAATAAACATAACGCAGCATTGTATTCAAACATTGACTTAATTGGTGCATGAAGAATACAAGGTAAAACTTGGATTAAATACTGTTAACTGTTTCCCTGTGCTGAGGATTGTACTTAATAAAATTATACCAATGCACAATGAATGGAGATTTCCATTCAAATAGAAAAGTCAATGCCACTGAGGTAATTGAAAACTAATGATACTGTAGCTGCAGAAGGTTCAAGGAATTATTGTCTCCACTGTTCATTTTAACATTTTTCCCCTCTTAAAATACAAATGTATTTAGAGAAAAAAAGTCAAATTAATTGATATTTTGACTATTAAACTAGTGGAAAATACAGAAACTAATAACAAATCCAATACCTCAGCAAGAACCACTTGCTATCAAATTCCTAATTAAGCTTTATAATCATTCAATCAACTAATAACACCGTCTCATGAACAAGAAAGTAATTCCTCAGATGCTTAGTGGAATATTAAACCAATAGTTCATAGAATCATAATAAAATCATACCTCGTGATATTCCCCATGCAAAAGCTTTATGATAATCAGTGGGTATTCTTTCATCACAGTAGGATATATAATTGTAATTCGCTGCTTTTACTTGGATAGAATAGGAAGGCAGTATTGGAAATAACACTTATCCAGCTTAATGGGGTGCATTAAAGGGCTGCACGCATCTGCATCAGACATTTTGCAGGATGATGCACTGATCTGAAACTTAAATAGTAAGTTGTATTCAGAGCAATTTTTTCCATAAAGCCATCTACTCATAACGAGACAGATTTCACAAGAAGCTATATGTCTCCTTTTGAAAAGATAGTATTGAAACCATCTTAGTCTGTACAATGCAGTCAATGTAGTTTTTTTTGTTGGTGTTGTTGGAAAAGTTAACTTCCTGTGTGGTTCTTTTACCCAGTTATCAAAATGCCATGTTCTCCAATTACTGAATGCTCAGACTGTGGAGAAAACAAGTTTCTCCACCCATAGTTATAAACACATCTTAAAATTTTCCCCTAACCTGCTGTGCAATCGAGAAAACATTCCAAGCTTCTTTACATCATTCCCCTTGAGAAACCTCATATCCGGTAAAATTCAGAAAAACTTTCTCACCCATCCCAAGGCCTTGGAAATTTCCTTTAAAATCCATCAACCTTCATTACTTTCATGTGTGTGAATTCCACAATTCTTCATATATTCTTTGGGGGTACTGTTTTGAATAAACTTGGAATGAAAATAACTCAATATTGTAATGATTCAGCTGTAGTGAGTCCATAAGCATCACCTTTGCATCACATTGCAGGAGGCCCAAATAAAACTTGGAACAAAAAAGAACTTGGCACAAAAGGCTGTTACTCAAATTGTATTTTGTATTTATTCTTTCTTTTTTTATTTTGATAACAAATACAAGCAACAGTTAGATTCTGCAGTTCTGTGACTGATAAAGCATGGGCAAGGAGACATTAGGAAAAAGCACACTTGGTTTACAGGATGGGTGGCTATGATTTCAATTATAAATTAAGATGTTAAGAGACAGAACTAAGGAAATGTCCTCCTTCTTCAAAGAAAGAAGCTTCCCTTTCTCCACCATTCCAGAAGTAATGAGATGGCCTCCTTTTTCCAAGAAACGGGCTTCCCCTCTTCCACCATCCAGAACTAAGGGGATGTCCTCCTTCTTCAAATAAAGGGGCTTCCCTTTCTCCACCATCAACACTGCCCTTAACCACATCTTTTCCATTTCGCGCACGTCACCCCATCCTCCCATCATGCCACCATTGATAAGGTTCCTCCTGTCCTCACCTACCTCCTCACCAGCCTCTGTATTTAGCACATAATTCTCCATAACTTCGGCCATCTCCAACAGGATCCCACCACCAAGCACATCTTCCCCCCCCCCCCACTTTCTGCTTTCCAAAGGGATCACTCTCTACATGACTCCCTTGTTCATTCATCCTTCCCCACTGATCTCCCTCCCGGCACTTATCCTTGTAAGCAGATCAAGTGCTAAACCTGCACCTCCTCCCTCACTACCATTCAGGGCCCTAAACAGTCCTTCTAGGTGAGGCAACCCTTCAACTATGAGTCTGTTGAAGTAATCTACTGCATCCAGTGCTCCAGGTGTAGCCACCTATATGCCAGTGAGACCCGACGTATATTGGGAGACTCCTTCGCCAAGCATCTACGCTCCATCCACCAGAAAAAGCAGGATGTCCCAGTGGCCACCCATTTTAATTCCACTTTCCATTCCCAATCCAATACGTCTATTCATGGCCTCCTCCACTGTCATGATGAGGCCTCACTCAGGTTGGAGGAACAATGTCTTATATTCCGTCTGGGTAGCCTCCAACCTGATGGCATGAATATCGATTTCTTAAACTTTTGGTAATGGCCCTCTCTCACTATTCCCCATCCCCTTTTCCTTCTCTTACCTCATCTCCTTACCTGCCCATCACCTTCCTCTGTTGCTCCTTCCCCTTCCCTTTCTTCCATGGCCTTCTGTCCTCTTCTATCGGATTCCCCCTTCTCCAGCTCCTTATCTCTTTCACCAGTTGACTTCCCAGCTCTTTACTTCACCCTTCCCCCCGCCTGGTTTCACCTACTACCTCATATTTCTTCTTCCTCTCCCCCGACCACCTCACTCTGATTTCACATCTATTTTCCCCAGTCCTGGTGAAGGGTCTCAGCCCGAAACGTTGACTGTTTATTCATTTCCATAGATGCTGCCTGGCCTGCTGAGTTCCTCCAGCTGGAACTATTTTTTAAGTATCAAATATCAGGTGGCCCGCATTTTCTGAACGTTCGCTTTATGACACCTCGCTGTTACAAAAGATCTACATTAGTTACCTGTTTTCGCTAACAGAAGGTGTTTTCACTGTTACAAAAAAAGGCAGCACGCGCCCTGAACAGCCAAACTTCTCCCCTGGAACTGCATTCTAGCCGGCATTGCTTAAACACATACTTTATCTCGATTTATTTTGTGCATCCGTTAGCAAGATGAGCTCTAAGGAGCTTGTAAGGGTGTTACACTTAGCGTAAAACTAGACATAATTAAGCGTTTCGATCGTGGTGAACGAAGTAAGGACATTGTCCACACGTTGAACTTGCGTGCATCCACCATTCGCACTATTTATACGCAGAGAGAAAGAATTTTGAAAGCTGCCGATGTTACTTTTGGTTCTGCTCCTAGCAAAGTGGTCTCTTTTAGTCGGCATCCAATAATGGATAAAATGGAAAGGCTATTGCTTGAGTGGATTGAGGGGTGTACAAAGCGTGGTGTTCTGTTAAGTTTCCTTATACTTAAGGAGAAATCAGTCAGTCTTTTTAATAAGCTGAAACAGAAAGCACTGGACGATGGTGATGAAAGCTTTGCGAAAATGGAATTTAAAGGTGGTCATGGGTGAGTCCTGACGAAGGGTCTCGGCCCGAAACGTCAACTGTAACTTTTCCTAGAGATGCTGCCTGGCCTGCTGTGTTCACCAGCAACTTTGATGTGTGTTGCTTGAATTTCCAGCATCTGCAGAATTCCTCGTGTTTGCATGGGCGGTTTGATCGGTTTCTGAGGCAAGGGCAGCTTCATAGTTTAAGCAGTGGTCCTCAACCTCCGGGCCGCGAACTGATACATTGCTACGAAGAATGCAGTGGTGCAGCGGTAGTCGGAACGCACCCAGCACATCTTTAAGAAAAAAGCTGAAATAAACAAGCTAATTAATTAGGTGTCGTCCAGCACGTAAATGTCGGCCCAGATCAGAGGCGATTGCCAATTTGCGTCAGGTGGTCACTCGTATAAGCGAGTGTTTAACTGTGACGAAACTGCAATTTATTGGAGTCTTCCCGATTCCGGTAAGTGAAACGACACTGTACATACATTATTTCTACTTTATATAGGCTGTGTATTTTTATGTGTTATTTGGTATGATTTGTCAGCTTCATAGCTTAAAGATTACTGGAGAGAGTGTTTCTGCCAAGAGGGCTTCTGCAAGATTTTCGCTGTGCTAGACAGTGCCGCAGAAAAGTATTTCTACTTTATATAGGCTCTGTACTTATCATATCATTCCTGCTTTTACTATATGTTACTGTTATTTTAGGTTTTGTGTGTTATTTGGCATGATCTCGTAGGTTGTTTTTTGGGTCTGGGAACACTCAAAAATGTTTCCCATATTAATAAATGGTAATTGCTTATTCACTTTATGACATTCCAGCTTATGAACTGTTTCATAGGAACGCTCTACCTTCGGATAGCAGGGGATACTTGTATACAGAGTAGTAAGCACTCAGTATACCCTGCCAGCGAGACCATAAGACCATAAGACAAAGGAGCAGAAGTCGGCCATTCGGCCCATCGAGTCTGCTCCGCCATTTTATCATGAGCTGATCCATTCTCCCATTTAGTCCCACTCCCCCGCCTTCTTGCCATAACCTTTGATGCCCTGGCTACTCAGATACCTATCAATCTCTGCCTTAAATACACCCATTGACTTGGCCTCCACTGCTGCCCATGGCAACAAATTCCATAGATTCACCACCCTCTGGCTAAAAAAATTTCTTCACATTTCTGTTCTGAATGGGCGCCCTTCAATCCTTAAATCATGCCCTCTCGTACTAGACTCCCCCATCATGGGAAACAACTTTGCCATATCCACTCTGTCCATGCCTTTCAACATTCAAAATGTTTCTATGAGGTCTCCCCTCATTCTTCTAAACTCCAAGGAATACAGTCCAAGAGCGGACAAATGTTCCTCATACGTTAACCCTCTCATTCCCGGAATCATTCTAGTGAATCTTCTCTGTACCCTCTCCAACGTCAGCACATCCTTTCTTAAATATGGAGACCAAATCTGCCCACAGTACTCCAAGTGAGGTCTCACCAGTATCTTATACAGCCTCAACATCACATCCCTGCTCCTATACTCTATTCCTCTAGAAATGAATGCCAACACTGCATTCGCCTTCTTCACCACCGACTCAACCTGGAACCTTAAAGGTATCCTGTACGAGGACTCCCAAGTCCCGTTGCATCTCAGAATTTTGAATTCTTTCTTTAAATAATAGTCTACCCATTTATTTCTTCTGCCAAAGTGCATAACCATACACCTTCCAACATTGTATTTCATTTGCCACTTCTTTTCCCATTCTTCCAATCTATCCAAGTCTCTCTGCAGACTCTCCGTTTCCTCAGCACTACCGGCCCCTCCACCTATCTTCGTATCGTCAGTAAACTTAGCCACAAAGCCATCTATTCCATAATCCAAATCGTTGATGTACAATGTGAAAAGAAGCGGCCTCAACACAGACCCCTGTGGAACACCACTGGTAACCGGCCACCAACCAGAATAGGATCCCTTTATTCCCACTCTCTGTTTCCTGCCAATCAGCCAACGCTCTATCCACATATGTAACTTTCCCATAATTCCATGGGCTCTTATCTTGTTAAGTAGCCTCATGTGTGGCACCTTGTCAAAGGCCTTCTGAAAATCCAAATATACAACATCCACTACATCTCCCTTGTCTAGCCTACTTGTAATTTCCTCAAAAAATTGTAATAGGTTTGTCAGGCAGGATTTTCCTTTAAGGAATCCATGCTGAGTTCTGCCTTTCTTGTCATATGCCTCCAGGTACTCTGAAACCTCATCCTTGACAATCGACTCCAACAACTTCCCAACCACCGATGTCAAGCTAACAGGTCTATAATTTCATTTTTGCTTCCTTGCCCCCTTCTTAAATAGTGGAGTGACATTTGCAATCTTCCAGCCCTCCAGAACCATGCCAGAATCTATCGACTTTTGAAAGATCATCGCTAATGCCTCCGCAATCTCCACAGCTACTTCCTTCAGAACACGAGGGTGCATTCCATCTGGTCCAGGAGATTTACCTACCTTTAGACTATTCAGCTTCCTGAGTACTTTCTCTGTCGTAATTGTGACTGCACACATTCCTCTTCTCTGCCACCCTTGAGTGTTCGGTATACTGCTGATGTCTTCCTCAGTGAAGACTGATGCAAATTACTCATTCAGTTCCTCAGCCATTTCCTTAACTCCCATTACAATTTCTCCAGCATCATTTTCTATCAGTCCTATATCTACTCTCACCTGTCTTTTACTCTTTATATACTTGAAAAAGCTTTTAGTATCCTCTTTGATATTATCTGCTAGCTTCCTTTCATGGTTAATCTTTTCCCTCTTAATGACCTTCTTAGTTTCCATTTGTAAGCTTTTAAAAACTTCCCAATCCTCTGTCTTCCCACCAATTTTTGCTTCCTTGTATGCCCTCTCCTTTGCTTTAACCTTGGCTTTGACTTCTTTTGTCAGCCACGGTTGCATCCTTTTCCCGTCGGAAATTTCTTCTTTTTTGGAATATACCTGTCCTGCACCTTCCTCACTTCTCGCATAAACTCCAGCCACTGCTGCTCTGCTGTCTTTCCCGCCAGTGTCCCTTTCCAGTCAACTTTGGCCAGTTCATCTCTCATGCCACTGTAATTTCCTTTACTCCACTGAAATACTGACACATCAGATTTTGGCTTCTCTTTTTCTAATTTCACAGTGAACTCAATCATGTTTGATCACTGCCTCCTAAGGGTTCCTTCACCTCAATCTCTCTAATCACCTCTGGTTCATTACACAATACCCAATCCAGTAGAGCCGATCCCCTAGTGGGCTCAACTACAAGCTGTTCTAAAAAGCCATCTCGCAGACATTCTACAAATTTTCTCTCTTGAGATCCACTGCCAACCTGATTTTCCCAATCCACTCGCATGTTAAAATCCCCCACAATTATCATAACACTGCCCTTCTGACAAGCCTTTTCTATTTCCTGTTGTAATTTGTAGTCCACATCCCTGCAGCTGTTTGGAGGCCTATATATAACTGCCATCAGGGTCCTTTTACCCCTGCGATTTCTTAGCTCAATCCATAAAGATTCTGCACCTTCCTATATCACCTCTTTCTAATGATTTAATATCATTCTTACCAATAAAGCCACGCCTCCCCCTCCACCTACCTTCCTATCCTTCCGATACATCGTGTATCCTTGGACATTCAGCTCCCAGAGACATGCATCCTTTAGCCACGTCTCAGTGATGGCCACAATATCACACCTGCCAATCTGTAGCTGTACGACAAGATCATCCACCTTATTCCTTATGCTGTGTGCATTTAAATACAACACCTTAAGACCAGTATTTGGTACTTTTCGCTTTGATTTCACTGCAACTTTATTGCACTGCGACTCAACCCAATGGCTACAAATTTGCCCCATCACCTGCCTGTCTTTCCTGACATCTTTACTGCTCACTATCTTAGATTTATGTCTGTTTTCCCCTTCCTCCGCTCTATCATTCCGGTTCCCATCCCCCTGCCAAATTAGTTTAAACCCTCCCTAACAGCTCTATTAAACCTTCCCGCCAGGATATTGGTCCCCTTCGGGTTCAGGTGTAACCTATCCATTTTGAACAGGTCATACTTCCCCCAGAAGAGATCCCAATTATCCAAGAATCTGAAGTTCTGCCCCCTGCACCAGTCTCTCAGCCACGCATTCATCTGCCTGATCCTACTATTCTTGCCCTCGCTAGCGCGTGGAACAGGTAGCAATCCTGAGATTACTACCCTGGAGGTCCTGCTTCTCAGCTTCCTTCCTAACTCCCAGAAATCACTCTTCAGGACCTCCTCCCTTGTCCTATCTATGTCATTGGTACCAACATGTACCAAGACAACTGGCTGCTCACCCTCCCCCTTCAGAATTTTCTGGACCCGATCCGAGACATCCCGTACCCTGGCACCTGGGAGGCAACACACCATGTGGGTATCTCTATCAGGCTCACAGAATCTCCTGTCTGTTCCCCTGACTATGGAATCCCCTATGACTACCGCATTCCTCTTCTCCCTCCTACCCTCCTGCACAACAGTGCCAGTCTCAGTGCCAGAGACCTGGTCACAGTGGGCATCCCCTGTCAGGTCATCCCCCTCAACAGCATCCAGAACAAGATATTTGTTGCTGAGGGGGACAGCCACAGGTGTACTCTCCACTATCCGGACATTTTCCTTCCCTCTCCTGACAGTCACCTAGTTTTCTGACCCCTGTAGCCTAGGGATGACTACCTCCCTGTAGCTCCTGTCTATCACCGCTTCGCTTTCCCTGATAAGCAGTAGGTCATCAAGCTGCAGCTCCAGATCCCTAACACGGTCTCTGAGGAGCTGCATCTCGGTGCACCAGGGAGGCTGGAGGTCTCCCAGGATTCCCAGGTAGAGGAAAATATGTAAGAGGCATTTAGACAGAGATAGAAAATAAAGGGATACAAAAACACATCAAAGTCACTTTGCAATATATTCAAAAGAACAGTACTTTTCACTCTACATCTGTTCTATAATGGGAAAAACATTTTGGGCATCATAAAATCTAATAAAGTATTCAGAATTTAAAGCATTAAACTTTGTCAAGCCTCAGGTTATAAAACAAAACACATACAATTTCCACCCCCAAAATTAGCAAGACAGTTATTGTTTCCCAATATGCTAATTGCTGCTTAATGGCAAAATGGCAAGCCTCTGCTGTGAAAAGGAGGTGCATTTTCCCTAACGTTACATCTGCTGCTACCCAGTAGATCAATGTACAGATAGCAGCCTCACTACAGACAGTGCATCCTTTAACAATTTGATGTATCTGAAGTTTCAGTGAGATGCAGGAAGCAATGCAATTTTTCAATCACTCCAGCGGTACACTGGGCTAGTACTTACAGATAACTGTCAAATCAAGTTTTCAAAATCACCTGTTACAATATTCTTACTTATCAAACCCCAATGCCATTCTTATTAAACCAAGAACTGCAATATCTGCTTGTCTAATCATACAGCTGGCTGCAGGTGTATGTTATTTATCACAACCCATTTGTCCAACTTGCCGCCAGAACAAAAAATAGTGAATGGAATTCAAGAACTCATCCATCATACCAAGTGATATTTGTAGGCATGTGTTCCAAGGTAAGTATACTTTGAAGGCCTGAGACATCATCAAGAAAGTATTCAGGTTTACTCTTAACATATGTAGCCCCCATTCAACTCATTGGAATGTAATAGAATTTAGCTGGGTGAAGACAAGGGAATCAATTTTCATCTGATGGGATCTGGGGAGAGAAAACCCTGAAGGAAAAAATGCAGCTTGCAATTCCAACCTATTGAATAAAAATGTATACTACTAATACATTAACTCCTGCCAATCGTCCCTGCAATCAACTGAACTTTTTATCAAAGATGAACTTCCAAATGAGGGCAATCAAATTCTGTGTTCCCAAAGCTGTGTAGTACAGTGGCAACTGCATTCATTCTTATGACTAAACTCAGCTTCTTGCGACTTGAAGAGGAAATGCTTTAGCCATGTGATGATACAATAGCCTACTTATAACTCCACCGATGTTATTAAAGTCAGACAGAATAGCACGAAGTGCATTAAGCCATTCTGAGGAAGTACTATTTCTGCATTTTATGGATGAGAAGTTATGCCACCATTCAGCCAGGTTTTGAATCTCCCTCCTATATTCATCATCACCTTTGATTCAGCCAACAACAGTGGTGTCATCAGCAAACTTAAATATGGCATTGGAATTGTACTTAGCCACACTATCATAGGTCTAAAGTGAGTAGAGCAGGTGGTTGGGCACACAGCCTTGTGGTGCACCTGTACTGACAGTGATTGTGGAGGAAATGTTTTTGCCAATCTGCACTAACCAGGATCTGCAAGTGTGCAAATCGAGGATCTGATTGCAAAGGGAGATATCAATGCTTAGATCTTGGAGTTTATTGATTATTTTCGAGGGGATGATAGTGTTGAATGCTGAGCAGTAGTCAATGAAGAACAAACTGATTTATGGATCTTCACTGTTCAGATGTTCAAGAGCTGAATGAAGAACCAATGAAATGGCATCTGCTGGTGGTCTGTTATGAGGGAGTAGATCCAAGTCGCTCCTCGGGCAGAAGTTGATATGCTTCATGACCAACCTCTCAAAGCACTTCATCACAGTGGACGTTAAGTGCTAATGGACGAGAGTCACTGAGGCTGGTTACCTTAGGCACTGGTATGATTGAAGCCTGCTTGAAACAGGTATGTACCTCAAACTGCTGAAACAAGAGGTTAAAGATGTCGGTAAACACTCCAACCAGCTGATTAGTACAGGTCTTCTATACTCAGCCAAGTACATGATCTGAGCCAAATGTTTTCCATGCATTCACCCCCTGAAAGGATGATCTCATGTCGGCCTCAGAGACTGAAATCACAGGATCATTGGGGTTCTGGGATTCATGCAGGTACCTCTATGCTCTGTCGGTCAAAATGAGCATAAAAGCTCTTCTCGGAGCAAAGCATTGTTGTTATTTCTGTTGCTGGGTTTTGCTTTGTAGGAGGTGATGGCATTCAAGCCCTGACACAACTGTTTAGTATCACTCTATGATTAAGTTTGCTCCAGAATTGTCACTTTGCATGTGAGGTTACTTTCCAGACTTGAATGCCACCGATCCTACCCTCAGCAGATTGTGGATTTCTTGATTCATCCATAGCTTCTGTTTTTTTTTTGAAAACTCTGAATGACCTTGTGGGTACTTACTCATCCATGAGTGTCTTTATAAAGTTCATAACAACCATGGTATGTTCATTCAGGTCCTCTAATGAGTCCTTGAATGTGGACCAGTCCACCAACTTGAAGCAATTCCTTGGCTTCTCCTCTGTCTCCTTGTCCTCTCTTTGTTGTCCTTACCTCTGGTGCCTTGTTCTTTCATCCCTACCTATATACGGATAGGAAGACAAAGGGATCAACTCAGCAGTTAAAGCCTCAGGACACATAATCTTGTCAAAAGGAGATTCTGCCCCTGACTTATTGCTTCTATAGAAATGCAAAGGAAAAAACTGGCAGGGACAGCCTTTGCCATCTTGCACCTGCACTATAATTCACTAAGCTCATGGCCTCAATAACACTTGTGTCAAACCTATAACACCTAAATTCACTTAATATCTAAAAACAATCTCTTCTGAACAAATTTGGTGTTTCATTCTTCTCTGAAGGTGTCTAGTGGAATAAACACTTGCTATTATATAATTTCATCCTTATTTCTTAATGACCAATCCCTTATTTTGAGGCCATGATTCTCAACTTCATTCCAGACATTCTGGTGAGTGAGTATCTGCATTTGCACTGGCAAGGCTTACAAAAATTTAGCACATCTCAAAACAGATTGCCATCCATTCTACAACACCCTGGACAGGAAAAGCTGATTTAATATATCTTCACTTGAACACTTCCTTGCAAATCCATTTTCATTCAGTGAAATGCTCAATAAGTTTGTCCTGAAAAAATGAGAACAATCACTGTAAAAGAACTCTTCCATTTATTGTGAGATGCCATAAACATCAGTAGTCAAAGTCAAATTTCTCATATGCACAAGCGCATGTGTGCACAGACAACAAAATCATACTTGCTGTATATTATAGGCATCATATAACACTGTAAGACCATAGACATGGGAGCAGAGTTAGGACTTTTGGTCCATCCAGTCTGTGCCACCATTTCATCGTAGCTGATACATTTCCCTCTCAGTCCCATTCACCTGTCTTCTCCCCATAACCGTACATGCCCAGACTATTCAAGAACCCATCAACATCCGCCTTAAATGCACCCAGTGACCTGGCCTCCACAGCCGCCTGTGGAAATAAATACCACAGATTCACCACTCTCGGGACAAAGAAATTCCTCATCATCTTTGTCCTAAATGGACGTCCCTCTATTTTGAGGATGTGCACTCTGGTCCTAGACTCCCCCACCAAAGAAAACATCCTCTTCACATCTGCTCTATAAAGGCAGACCTTTTCTTAAATAAGAGGCCCAAAACTGCTCACAATACTCCAAGTGAGGCCTCGCCAGTTCTTTTTACAGCCTCAGCATTATATCCTTGTTTTTATATTCTAGTCCTCTTGAAATGAATGCTAATATTGTAGGAGGGAGGAGAAGATGGAGGCGCAACGCAGCGCGTGCGGCCGTTCCAAATGAATATCGACTATGTGTAACTAGGGGGCCATGCACAATCTGGATTTGATGGAGACAGCCGTGAGAAGCGCAGAGGAACATCTGGAGTAACTTCTGAAATGCCTGCTTTGCTACCGCTGCTACAGTGCAATCGAGAATCTCCGGAGATGAAGGCCCCAAATCCTCGGCTTTGCGTATCACCTGTTGCTGGGGCTGGGGTCGAAGCGCTCAGCAGAGATGGTGCTCAGTGCTCGGTGTCGAAGAGGCGGTCAGAGGCTCGGAGTTTTCGGACGAACTCGGAGTCGGACTGTGGTTGGATGCTTCCAGGATGCTGCATCGGCAAGTTGGCGGCGCTGGAGGTTTACCACCTGTGTGAGGTGATGGGACTTTCGAGAGACTTTAAGACTTTTACTGTGCCATAATCTGTTCTTATCAAATTACGGTATTGTTTTGCACTGTTGTAACTGTATGTTATAATCATGTGGTTTTTGTTAGTTTTTTGTCAGTTTGTCATGTGTTTTCGTGATATCATTCTAGAAAAACATTGTACCATTTCTTAATGCATGCATTACTAAATGACAATAAAAGGGGACTGCGTGTCCTCATAATCATATCATATACCTTCCTCACCACCGATTTACCCAGCACGTTAATTTTTTGGGAATCCTGCAAGAGGAATCCCTTTGCATCTCTTTGCACCTTGGATGTTTGAAATTTATCCCTGTTTAGAAAATAGTCAACCCCTTTATTCATTCTACCAAAGTGCATGATGATACACTTCCCAACACTGTATTCCATTTACCAACTCTTTGCCCATTTTCCTAATTTGTCTAAGTCTTTCTGCAGCCTCTCTGCTTCCTCAGCACTACCTGCCCCTCCACCTATCTTCATATTATCTGTAATATGACCACAAGACCGTCAATTTCTTCATCCAAATAACTGACATACAATGTAAAAAGAAGTAGTCTCAACACAGACCTCTGTGGAACTAGTCACCGGCAGCTAATCCCTTTATTCCCACACTTTGCCTCCTGCCAATTAGCCAAAGCACTATACATGCTAGTATTTTTCCTATAATACCAAAGGCTCTTATCTTGTTTAGCAGCCTCATGTGCAGCACTATGTCAAAGGCCTTCTGAAATTACAAGTATCCACCAATTCTCCTTTGTCTATCCTGCTTGTTATTTCTTTAAAGATATTCCAACAGATTTGCCAGGCAAGATCTTCCCTTAAGGAAACTATGCTGACTTTGGCCTATTTCGTCATGTGTCTACAAGTATCCTGAAACCTCACTCTTAGCAATCAATCCAACATCTTCCCAACCACTGAAGTCAGATTATCTGGCCTATAACTTCCTTTCTTCTGCCTCCCTCTGTTCTTGAAGAGTGGAGTGATATTTGCAATTTGTCAGTTCTCCGGAACCGTGCCAGAATCTATTGATCCTGAAAGATCATTGCTAATGCCTCCACAATCTCTTCAACTATCCCTTTTAGAACCCTAGGGTTAGTCCGTTCAGGTCCAGGTGACTTACTTACCTTCAGACCTTTCAGTTTCCCAAGCACCTTCTCGCTAGTAATAGCAACTGCACTCACTTCTGCCCCTAGACACTCTCAAACCTCCAGCATACTACTAGTGTTTTCCACTGATGCAAAATACTTATTCAGTTCATCTACCATTTCCTTACCCCCTGTTATTACCTCTCCAGCATCATTTTCCTGTTGTCTAATATCTACTCTCACCTCTCTTTATATACAGTATCTGAAATAAATATTTGGTATCATTTTTGGTATTATTGCTAGCTTACATTCATATTTCATATTTTCACCCCTTATGGTTTTTTTAGTTGCCTTCTATTGATTTCTTTAAATTTCCCAATCCTCTAACTTCCCACTAATTTTTGCTCTAATAGTTGTCCTCTCTTTTGCTTTTATGTTGGTTTTGACTTCCCTTGTCAACTACAGTTGCATCATCCTGCCTTTCAAATACTTCCTCTTCTTTGGGATGTATCTAGGCTGCTCCCTCTGAATTGCTTCCAGAAACTCCAGCCATTACTATCCTGCCATCATCCCTGCTAGTGTCCCCTTCCAATCAATTTTGGCCAGTTCCTCTTTTATGCCTCTGTAAGTCCCTTTACCGCACTGTGATATTGATACATCTGACGTTTGTTACTCCCTCTCAAATTGTAGAGTGAATGCAATCATACTATGATCATTGTTTCCTTAGGGCTCCTTTACCTCAAGCTCCCTAATCTTACCTAGTTCATTACACAACACCCAATCCAGAATTGCTGATCCCCTAGTGGGCTCAATCACAAGCTGCTCCAAAAGGCCATCTTGGACACATTCCACGAACTCTTTGCCTTGGGATCCAGTTTCAACTCAATTTTCCCAATCTAGCTGCATATTGAAATCCTTCATGACTAACACAACATCGGCTTTTTGACATGCGTTTTCTATCTCTCACTGTAATCTGTAGACAACATCCTGGCTACTGTTCGGAGGCCTTAAAGAAATCCCATCAGGATCTTCTTAACTTTGCAGTTTCTTAACTCTACCCACAAGGAGTGTACATCTTCCAATCCTATATAAGCAGCATTCACAAGAAATACGCATTAAACATAAATTACACCCAATTATGTTACCAGTAAAAAATCAGAACAACTCTTCAAATAAGTTATGGCTAGGGGATAGGGGTCAATATCCCAACTAAAATAATAAGAGGTGCCTGGTACACCAAGGATGTGCAGTCAACAAAATTCAACGTGTACAAGAAAAGAAGTAGGTACCTATCCTCAGCATCAGCAATGTGACATCAATTAGTTGACAGATGAAAATAAGGTAAGTAAGAAATCCAAAATAAAAGAGAACAGTACAGAGAAAAGGTACCTCCATAGATATAATTAGCGTTGGACCTGATATATACTTCTGCGTTAACTCGACGCGGTAACCTACGCAAGTGACCTACGCGCGTTGTGAGCATTTATACTTGTGCATTGGTGAGTCTGCATCGCTCTGCAATTTGTACATGTCATGCATGTGCACACACCTGCCCACGCAAGGCTTCATGGTCATGGTAGTCTTTCTGGGGTAAACAAGTTTAAAGCGAGCGTCTTTTTTCGTAAAAGCAAAATGTGTCCTCCATAATTTCAGAGGTCTGTAAAGCTTTATGGAAAGCATTGCAGCCAGAGTTCCTTCCCGGCCCTTCAGTCACCCAATGGGAAGCTATTGCAGCCTAGGAGGAAATGCGATGCTACCAAGCAGACCAATCACAGCTGTTGCATTCTGCGTTGCCTCGACACGTAGTTACATTTTGGGAGAGGTGCGCGTCAGGCTATGGCGTAGGGATCTGCATCGGCTCTGCGTAGAGTTTGCGGCGACACAGTACTTACGGCATCGAGTTGACGCAGCAGTATAAATCAGGCTTTACTCCTAATGCAAATACAACAGTGACCGGAACCTAACTTCGCCACTTCCACCGAACCAATATTTGAACTGCTCAACATCAGCTACCAGATACAATACATCTTCTACCCTTACCTTTATGGATGTTTAAAAAACTAATACAATTCAGCTGCAATTGAAAATTAAGACAAAAATCCAGATATATTGCATGGCATATTGAACATTTTGTAGTTTTATTTCTTAACCTATAAGAGTTTGCTGCAGTTTATTGTTAATCATTAACTTTATATGAACAAATATAAGTTCTAAACCATTTAGTAGTCAGGATGAATTATTGATAGAAAACTAAACGTTACCTTTTCCTAAGTTTTCTAAGGCCATTTGGAATAGCATATAAAATATATGCCATTTTATCAGTGGGGAGGTATCTACTTCACAACCTCCTGTAAAAACAGATAAGGGCACATCCCTCAATTTTTAACCCAGCTCCCTAACTATCACAGTTGAAAACACAATAGAAAAACAGCATACACGGAGAATATAAATTACCTTTAAATTGATAAG
Source organism: Mobula hypostoma (assembly GCF_963921235.1). Lineage (NCBI taxonomy): Eukaryota > Metazoa > Chordata > Chondrichthyes > Myliobatiformes > Myliobatidae > Mobula > Mobula hypostoma. Next base: position 61,519,216 of record NC_086102.1, on the reverse strand, counting down.
CACTGCTAAATGAGTACAATTGTTGACTTTAACATCAGATATCAGCATGCATTTCTAAATGACAATAAACAAGGGCTGAGTGTCCTCATAATCTAATCTAATCTAATCTAATAAAATTGTAAGCAATAAATTACAGGCTCAGAACAGACTGCAGACTCCTCAAATGTTTCCTGAGGTCCATCATATCGGCTAAAACCATGGAATGCTTGTTGCAGCATTAATTTATTGGCCTACTCATTCAATAGGTTCCTTGGTGATAGTGTCACTAACAGCACTTCATTACTGGAGATTTAGGTGTCTCAGTGAATCCTGAGGACCACAAACTACAGATAATTATCTGCAAAGGGCTTATAGCCTGAGATGTCTCAGGGATAAAACATCATGCCTAGATCTCTCCAATGAACAATGTATTTCAGGCTCAAGTTTTCTATGCTGTAGTAACAGCGCTATGAAACCTCCTGGAAGGGAGAACAGTAGTCATGTTTCATGCCTAGGCTGCCATTATGTGGAGGGTCAGGACATGGTAATTCTCAATTACTTGGCCACCAGCACATATCAGACAACTGTTGCTCATCTCTGTCATAGTTCGAATTTTACAACTCACCCCATCATCGGCGAAGTCATTGAGTCTCCACACTAATGAAGGGACATTTTCAGCATGTTGATTACACTGAGTTTGATCACCTTGTAGCTGGCCTAATGCTGCAATGCACTGGCTTCTATCTGACCACATACTGGCTACTTGAAGGCTACTCCTTCTCTTGAATCTATGCAGATATCATTAATGATTTGACATCCCTCCAACTTCTGGTCCCAGTTAGTTGGAGGAGTATGTGTGGGATGGTTGGCCATGGTCATAGATCATACACTAGAGAAACCGTGGTGGATGGTGATAGCGTCCTTATGAGGAGAGGAAGCATTTACCTGAGACCTGGACATCAAGGTACTGGGTAAACAATGGAGCAGTGTTCTGATGACACATAGATCACACAGCCTTCCTTTCAAACTCCAGACAGGGAACTAGCCAAACCATGGCCATCTAAGTTCAGCTGTCCTACCTCCTCAGATCAGCTCCCTGGACTATCAGCGCAGGACTCCTCTCGGAATGACAAGGTGTGTAAGTGAAGGCCATGAACCTCCACCTCTGAAAATGGGAGAAAAGTACACATACTGTATGTCATATCTGCACTGTACAAGAACAATCTGATCATGCAGGGGAGAACAAATTCCTCATGTGGGCCATCTCTATGTTGGGATCAGCTGGCTGCTAATGTGCAGCTTCCAAAAAACTCATGGATAATAACCCCATGTACACTGAGGGTGGTAATTGGCTCACACAACCCACAGTGACATCTCTCTGCAGCAACTTCGTGTAGCTCTCATCGTGTAGAGATCAGACCACAAACTGTTTTGGGGTTAGGCTGCATCAATGCAGAAAGATTTAGTGTGCCTCCACAGCAACTGTGTCAGGAGAGTTTTTCTGAACCTTTGCCCAGAAGGTTGATGTCACGGTCTCTTGTTTCTGCAAAAACTCCTGTAGGAGAAGGAATTCCTTCACAGTCCTTGTCACCCCTTCACTCACAGGCAGACAGACCCGACAATGCACCTACATTTTCCTTGTGCAGTTATCCCAGTCTTGTTATAGAGATAATCATATCATGTGCCTCATTCTGCCCTCTAGGGCATATGGTCGTGGTAATCCATGGTCTGAGAACTCTCCCAGCACACTCCCTATGGCATGCATCTCTGCTAGTATGAAGTACGTCTCTCCATCTCACAGATCCCTCCAATCTGTTTGCTCATCAGCTGATCATTCCAGCCTCTTTCAGTGGTGCTGTGGGGGAATCAACTGTGCTCATCAGCCTTCTCCTCCTCACTTTCCTTATCTTTCTTCATCTGCTGAGTCTCTCCTTCCCTCCGTTCTGTGTCCTGTTGTTCTGATACTCTGGTGACATTGTCACCATGGGTCCTTTCTTCGTAGACTGAGAGACAAAACAACTTTTGGAAATTGAGTCCAAAATAAAGAAAGGAGATAACAAGAAGGTGAATCCTGTTGTTCTGAGCACAGGGGATATAATTAACACAGTAAAACATAGAACACAGAAATCTACAGCACATTACACACCCTTCATCCCACAACGTTGTGCCAACCATGTAACCTATTCTAGAAACTGCCTAGAATTTCCCTACCTAGGAACATTGCTAATACACATAAAGACAGATTTTACGTGGGTAGTCAAGAGAACTTCAGAGGGGAACGTGGAGATAGTTTTGATATTCAGTCTTTAATTAGAGTTCGATGGGAGGCAGACTTTGATCCAAAGCTGCATAATGTGGAAGAAAGACAGGCAACTTCTTCATCATGATCACTCTGTTTAGCAGTGCCATTGACTGTCTGGTTGCAGATGTCTATGGAAGAAGGAGTTCTTGTGCTTCTCTTACATGAATTTTGGGTGGTCATCTTTGGTCTGTGAAGCCACTATGAAAACTCTTTCCACCAGGTTGAGCTTTTTGCATGCACTCGGACCTAATATTGGCTGTACTCTTTTCTACAATCAGGAGTTGTGCCTTTAGGTGCTGTCCCTTGTGCTTGAGGTCATTATATAGCCCCCTTTCACTAGAACGTTCTCTCCAGTATTGACTGTCACTTTTAACTTCACTGGGTAAATCCCACTCTTTATGTTGAGAGTCTTGTAATCATCCATGGATAATAGATTTACCTGGGCTCCGGTGTCAAGCTTGAATGGAATTACTGTCTCGCTCACAGTCACCAGAATAGTCCATTCTTTTTTACCAGCACCAACAACCTGTAGAGAATCTATAAAGATATCCTCCATTTCCTCAGCAACCATGTGCACCTTTTTCTCTGTAGCAGCAGCTTTGCAGCACTTTGCAAAATAAGTTTTCTTTCCACAATTATTGCAGGATGTTCCATAAGCAGAACATATCTTTGAAATGTGCCTACCTCCTCATTTGCTGCATTTGCTGTTTGACCCTTAATTTTTGCTTTGCTTTTGCTTTGCTGTTGCTTTGGGAAACGCCTCGTGCTCTGCCCCTCTGTTTTCACAGCATGAACTGTTGCGTCTGCCCTGTGCAGCTCCTTAGCTTGGTTTCGTGTGGACTCTGCTGCCCTACACATATTCACAGCCTTTTCCAGCATCAAATTGTTTTCACAGTGCAATTTTTCTCTGAGCCCGTTACCTGGGATTCTGCAAACCATTCTGTCTCTAACAAGTGAATTTCTCAATCCACCGGACTGACGCAGTGTGTGAAGCTCAGCTAAATATCAAACAAAGCTATCACCTTGTATCTGGTCACAGGGAAAAAAATTATATTTCTCAAATGTGCTGTTTATACTTGGGACAAAATACTCCTCAAATTTTGACATCGGAGTGTCTAATGTAAAATCTGTCTCATCGATTTGAAAGCTGTTATAGATGTCCAAAGCCTTTACGCCAATTACATATAGAAAGATAAATGCTTTCAATTTCTCATCAGCTCCACCCACTCTGCTAGCCGCTAAATATATACTGAATTGCTGTTTGACACATTTGCAGTTATCCGTTAGATTGTCAGTAAACTGCAGTGCTGAGGGCGGACTTAGCATATCCATGACGGGGATCTGGGGCAAATCGCCTGAGTTTGATGGTGAATCCAGTGAATTTAGGACAATGTGCTCCGTTGCCACTCTGGCATCCAACCTCACTTGCTGCTAGCACATGCAGTCTCTTCCTTAGCCACACACGGTTTTCACTAACCCTTCATGTTTAGACCTCACACTGACTTCTTACACCATGTTACGTTTGTTCTTAATAAAGGCAAACAGTGTGAGTAAACGCTAGCACATTTTACTTACAGAAGAGCTTTAGCTTAACACGGAGCACATGCGACCATTTCACCATCGTCATTTCCTGTCCCAGGGTGAACAACCCCCCCCCCCACCGCCACCCCTGCTTTGCCCACTGTGAACTGAAGTTCTTTATTATTTATGTACACACATAATAACACAGTAGCTACACTGTATTTACCCTAGTGACATCAGGAGCTGGACATGTTTTGCTTAACTGCAAGGAACCAACCACTATTGCACAGTTGTTTCTGACAACTTTTATGAAGGGGGTCTGATTGGGCATGAAAACTAATTGCAATGATGTTTTACCGCAAACTAATTAAATGTGAACCATTTTTTTTTGAGTTCTGAAGAAGGGAGTTCATTTCTGCAGGAACTAATTACTGTGGAAAAATACATCTGCTAAAGAAAAGAGCTTATCAGTCTTATGATGAACGGTAACTCCGCTCCAAGGGTATATATTGTTATTGTGTTATTTTTTGACTATTACTCTTATTTCAGTTTGTTTTTCTTTGATGGCCAGAAAACCAGCTGTATGTGTTTTGGACAGAGTTGGTAATCATTACTTTCTCTGGTGGTCAAGCACATTCCCAGCTCAAGGCAATGATGCCTCAAACTGAATGGTCCATTATGCAGGTGAAAGACTCACACAGTAACGATAGGATGGCAGGGTACCAGTAATTTTAAAAATACCTGAAGGATACCCATTGATCATAGTTATAACAGAAATTGTCAGTATTTGAGAGACCAGCTTAGGAGGATTCCAAGTAGGCATAATAAATAGGCTGTGCCAGTTAATGAAAGTAATTTTGAAACCATGTTGGGCAATATATAAACAAAAGTACAGTTGTATTCGACTAGTGTGTTGTAACATGCTACATTGCAGAGTCACAGATCAGTCTCTTTCGTTGCAGCATAACACACAAATTCGTGAATCTTCAGAACAAGCAAATTCATTTAGCATTCCATGTTGTTTAAAGGCTGCAGAGTAGCATAGCAGTTAACCCAATGCCTTACAGTTCCAGCAGCAAGATCAGGGTTCAATTCAGGCGTTCCCTGTACGGAACTTGTACATTCTCCCCCGTGACCGTGTGAGTTTCCTCTGGGTGTTCCAGTTTCCTTACACATTCCAAAGCTGTATGGTTAGAGTTAGTGAATTGTGGGCATGCTACAGTGGAGCTGGAATCATGGCGGCACCTACAAGCCGCTTCGCACAATCCTTGCTGATTTGATTTGACACAAACGACACATTTCACTGTATGTTTCGATGTGCATGTAACAAATAAAGCTAATCTTTAATCAGATATGCTGAAGTGCTTTCAGTTGAGGAACTCAGAGCACCCATTTCAAACCATCCCCTGAGAGCTGATAACAGTTAAGTAAGTACCAGGGTGGATGAAAACCCGGAATTTTTGGCCCACACAAGGTAAGACTTCATCATCATAATTACTGAAGATATTTTGGTCACTGTGAGGCACAGTAACTTTATTTCTGTATCCATTCTCTAAAATAAAAGTATTTTTCCTATCTTGTGGCAAACTTTTACTTGTCCTTCCATTATAAAAAAAACCCTTATTTTACTCCGATCCGACAATATGAAACAACTAAACCAAAGCAAAATTCTAATTCTCAACCCTAATCGCTTTGCTACAATGACTGAACAATTTTTGAGATGCTAATTGAAGTGCTCCTGCTTAGTCAGAAGGTGTTAGCAGCCATGATATTAAAAATAATGAATCTTCCTCAGTGCAAGGGTTGCCAACATTCTATTTCAAAAAGAATGAAGACTTGTGCTGTTGGTGACTCTGCTCCTGCTGCAGCTCCTCCTCACTCCACATCCACTCATTCCTTCAATTCATCCTCCTTCACTTCCATGCTCTTTCCCTGACCCATTCCCATCCTTCCTCCACTTTTCCTAACCTTCCGTTAACCCTTCCATAATGTACTTCTCCCTCTTCCCCTCTCTCCTCCATCTGCAGTAAACATTACGTGTCACGGTTTGGCAGCATGTTTGACAGGGTTGTGGCTCTTTGTTAGGAAAATCCACTGACAATATCTTTCCACATCAGGGTTTCATGTAAATTTCAAGGAAACTTACATGTGGTGGTTGTACACCTGTAGCCCTTCTCCTTCTTGATGGCAGCAGTCATATATTTAGGGGGTGCTGAAAAGCCGAGAGAATAACTAGATGGTACACACTTCATATAGCTTATTTTCCTCGCATGAATATAATGATAAGTCAATTATCAGGAGAGCTTGAAGTAAGTGTTGAACGAACTTCCAGCAGAAGTGGCAGAAGCGGGTTCGATCTGATCATTTAAAGAAAAATTGGATAGGTATATGGACAGGAATGGAATGGAGGGTTATGGGCTGAGTGCAGGTCGGCGGGACTAGGTGAGAGTGGCCTTCAGCACAGACTAGAAGGGCCGAGATGGCCTGTTTCCATGCTGTAATTGTTATACGGTTATATAAGTCACTTATAAGTCAATAGCATCAGAATTCCTGTTGATAACATTTTAAGTAACATTTGGATATTAAACGCACAGCACATATTTTCCCCGTATGAACATCTAAAATCATTGCAACACACCAATATCGCTGAATCAGTGGGAGCCCTGGGCTTGTTTCCCTGCAACAACACCATCCTATCGAGGGGTGATGGGAGACAGCGATACTCGAAGGCGGTTCCTGATGTCCAGTCTATTCCGCAGTTTAGTTTTCGTTGCATTCATTGCAGAAAACTCCGCTTCGCAGAAAAATGTTGGAAATGAAAGCAATGTTTTCAGTGCTTTCGTGGCTATCTCAGGATATTTAGCCTTGACTTGATCCAAAATGCCGACAGAGATGTTATGTCAAACATACTTTTCAGCCCGTCGTCAGTTGCAAGCTCGAGGAGTTGATCGCCTTCCCGCCCTGACGCGCGGGTCATGACCTCGCATGCGTAATGGCTGATCAGTGGCCGTGACAGGGAATGAGGAAAGGTGCAGCTGACCAAATCATATCGCTTCCTCGCGGCCCGGTAGCACATGCTCTGTGGCCCGGTGGTTGGGGAGCGCTGTTGTAAGCAACTGAAATGGTCAGTCTTGCACTGTTGAGTACAGTAAGCACAGTAAGTACAATATTATAAATCTGAAAATTTTCCAACTTGGAGATACATTTAGGAAAAAGCAGCAAAATATTTAACTTAGGCAGTATATACTTAACAAAACCCAAAGAACCAGTTAGCACAAATAAGGTAATAAATATTCCATGTTCTTTGTCATTCTCAACTAATTTGATCTATGCTCCTAAAATACCAATTAATTTTACAGCCACTATATAAATTACAAGAATTTTTAATCAAGCCCTTGGGGTTCAACTCAATAAAGTGATTTAGTTACAAATCATTTTCTATTTACTTTAATTTGAATAATACTTAGTCAGTACAAAACTTTGTCTTGCAATATGTTTGTCACATTACAAAATAAGATAGACCTAAAAACATATTTACATAAAATGTAGACAAGGTCAGGTAACAATTAAGCCTTTAATTTAGCTGTAATCAACATAGATTTGCATAGTGGTATATAATTAGCAATGATTAAAAATAACAGTTCAATAATGGACATCCTAGATTTCACAAGAATGTGACATTTGATTAGTATGAAAATAATTCTAGTCACATAAAAGCATTTGATTTTCATAAAATAATTAACTTGATAATACCAAACTATTAGAATATTAGTGTATATACCTTAATGTCCTCATCACAATTATTACATAGACGTACACTCAGCTCCCATCCAGTGGAAAATGAACAGTGTGATGGGTGTGCACCAGCTGTGGTCCATCTGCTAAAGAGGTGAGATTGTGCTTCCCAATAGCATGTTAGGTTGCACTGAACTAAATAATTGGCAAAATTATGGCAGAGTCCACATCAGTTTTGGACATTTTGCATATGGCAGTATGAGGAAATATGATGCTGCTTGCTAAAGCATTATAATTCCTTTATTCTGCTAAAGGCACTCTTCCCTACAATTCCAGTGTCCTCTATGAATGCTGCTTCAAACAAGCATTCTCAATGAACATACATTTGCATCATAATTGTCGATGGCTTTTCTCACATGTCCATTCTAGGTAAACATCTCATTCAACACTAGAGCAAGATCAGCAAAAGCAGAGTTATTTGCAACGTGCCATGTGGGGTAATTAAGTGAAAGAATAGGGGTGTCCTTCTGATGCCCTGAATCAACAGCATTTTCTTTTCAAAACAAAGGCCAGATTTACTGAAATTAAGAGCTGGGGAAGGAGGGTAGAAGGATAAATTTAGAAAAACTGCATTTTATCTTAACATAATTTGGGAGTCTCGACACTCAGGGGTCCTTGGAACTGGTGAAGCACAGAAGGAAGCCATAGGGCCTATCATGTCTGTCCCAGTTCCCAATGTACCAATCCATCAGTTCCAACTTCTTAGCCCTGCATTACTCTCTCTCTCTCACTCACTCTCTCTCTCATTCACTCAAGTGCCTATCAAATTCCCTTTTACCAGCTCTGATTGATTTTGTTTCATTTTATCACTAAAGGTTGTAAGTTCATAACTGCCATTACTAAAGAGAAGTTTCTTGGGAAATTGAAAGGTCTGAAGGTGGATAGGTCACCTGGATCAGGTGATGTACAACCCAAGGTTCTGAAGAGATTGCAGAAGCATTCATAATGATCTTTCAAGAATCACTAGATCTGGAATGGTTCCAGGAAACTAGAGAATTGCAAATGTCACTCTACTCTTCAATAAGGGAGAGAGGCAGAAGAAAAGAAACTATAGGCCAGTTAGTCTGACATCAGTGGTTGAGAAGATGTTGGGGTCGATTATTAACGATGAGGTTTCAGGGTACTTGGAGGCATATGATAAAATAGACCAGAGTCAGTATGGTGTCCTCAAGGGAAAATCTTGCCTGTCAAATCTGTTAGAATTCTTTGAAGAAATAACAAGCAGGATAGACAAAGGAGAATTGGTTGATGTTGTGTACTTGGATTTTCAGATGACCTTTGATAAGGTGCCACACATGGGGCCTCTTAGCAAGTTACGAGCCAATGGTATTACAGGAAAGATCTTAGAATAGATAAAGCAGTGGCTGATTGGCAGGAGACAAAGAGTGGGAATACAGGGAACCTTTTCTGGTTGGTTGCCAGTGGTATTCCACAGGTGTCTGTGTTGGAACCGATTCTTTTTACATTATATATTAATGATTTGGATGATGGAATTGATGGCTTTGGTGCAAAGTTTGCAGACAATATGAAGCTAGATCGAGAGGCAGGTAGTTTTGAGGAGTCCTTGTGTCTCCTCAAGGGTCAGAGCCGTCTCTATTTCCTGAGGAGACTGAGGTCCTTTAACATCTGCGGGACGATGCTGAGGACGGTCTACGAGTCTGTGGTGGCCAGTGCTATCATGTTTGCTGTTGTGTACTGGGGCAGCAGGCTGAGGCTAGCCCACACCAACAGAATCAACAAACTTATTCGTAAGGCCAGTGATGTTGTGGGGATGGAACTGGACTCTCTCACGGTGGTGTCTGAAAAGAGGATGCTGTCTAAGTTGCATGCCATCTTGGTCAATGTCTCCCATCCACTACATAGTGTACTGGGTGGGCACAGGAGTACACTCAGCCAGAGACTCATTCCTCCAAGATGCAGCACTTGATAGTTTTTGAGCGTCATAAAAGTCATTCCTGCCTGTGGCCATCAAACTTTACAACTCCTCCCTTGGAGGGTCAGACACCCTGTGCCAATAGGCTGGTCCTGGACTTATTTCATAACTTACTGGCATAATTTTACATATTACTATTTAACTATTTATGGTTCTATTACTATTTATTATTTATGGTGCAACTGTAACGAAAACCAATTTCCCCCTAGGATCAATAAAGTATGACTATGACTATGACTATGATTATGACTATTGAGCAGGATTCCTGAAAGGTTAATCTGCAGGTTAAGTCTGTGGTGAAGAAGGCTAATCGATGTTAGCATTCACTTAAAGAGGACTAGAATATAAAAGCAAGGATGTAATGCTGAGACTTTGTAAAGCACTGGCAAAGCCTTACTTGGAGTATTGTGAGCAGTTTTGGGCACCTTATCTTAGAAAGTATGCGCTGAAACTGGAAAGAGTTCAATGGAGGTTCAGGAAAATGATTCCAGGTTTGAATGGCTTGTCATATGAAGAGCATTTGATAGCTCTGGGCCTGTATTCACTAGAATTCAGCAGAATGAGGCATGACCTCATCAAAAACTATCAAGTGGTGAAAGACTTTGATAGAGTGGAGAGGGTGTTTTCTGTGGTGGGAGAGTCTAAGACCAGAGGACACGACCTCAGAATAGAGGGGAATCCTTTTAGAACAGAGATGTGTAAGAATTTCTTTAGCCAGACAGTGGTAACTCTGTGGAATTCTTTGCCACAGGCAACTGTGGAGGCCAAGTGTTTATGTATATTTAAGGCAGACCTTGATAGATTCTTGAATGGTCAGGACATGAAGGGCTACAGGGAGAAGGCAGGACGTTGGGGCTGAGAGGAAAATTAGATTAGCTATGATCAAATGGTCTAATGCTGCGCCTAATCTTGTGGTCTTATGGGCTTACTCACATGCTCCTTGTACCTTTTGCCCAAAGTATTAAATCTATACTTCTCTATTTACTCCTTGTGAGCTACTCATAGTTTTCTGCATCACTATCAAATTTCCTTTACTCCATTAACAAACACAGCTTCCCTGGTCTAGCAACAGTAGTTTCTCATCTTTGTATACAGTCCAGCTAAATCTTCCTTGCAGTCTCTCTCAGAATTTCACACTCTTCCTATGATCAGAAATGGACAGAATTTTCCAGTGGTGTCCAAGTAGTGTTTTATACAGGTTTTAACTGCGACTATGCCTTCTTCATCTATCTCTGAATTCCTGAATCCTTCGTGCTTGACTATTTGCTCGATATTCCCACAGGATCATAGCTGACTGGCTTCCACTGCAATCCTGTGGGTCTTCGGAAGGTTGATGAGGATGACTTGGAGTTCTGCCTCCTGGCATTCACAAACACAAGCAACACCTGCGGCCAGCAGCTCAAAGACTGACCTTGGGTTTAGAATGAACAATTTCTTATCAGTCCTGAAAATTAGCTTCACTCCAGTGGGCTGCTTGTTGGAGATGTTGTGTAACGTTTCTACAAGTGAGGTTAAGAAGGGTTGGAGCAATAACACAGCTTTACCTGACACAACCTGTATGGTTACTTTGTGGAACCTTTGGCTGAGATCACAGTTTTCATGTCATGATGTTGTAGAGATAAGACGGAGATGAGTTCCTATGGATAGCCAGATGTGAGGGAAAAAAGCACACTCTTTCTTGGTTGATAGAGTCAATGACTCTGTTGAGATCTAAACTGGCTTGATGGAACCGCTTGAATTTCTCTTGAAAATGTTGCATGGTGAACATGAAATCTACACTGTGACTAGCAACCACAGAGGAGGACACTGGTGATGATTTTTTTCCTGTAACTGACAGATGGAAACTTCTTAGTCTTTACTGCAATCAGATTTGTCTCCTTTCTTAAAGATGGTAACAGTAATGGCACAGGGCAGGTCCTTTTCTTTTGATACATGGAAGTTTGTTCTCAGACAAATTTGTCTTTTTGACGTCGTGTTGGTCTGGGGTGCTGAAGCAGGTCAGACAGTTTCCTGCAGATTGGAGCTGAGGGTACTCCTCTCCAGAATAGTGTCATTGTTCAGGAGCTTTTCCAGCCAGCCCTTCCAGTAGGAGTAGGCTGCCTCTCTGTCCTGGTTAGTACTTGACTCTCAGCTGGATGGGCCTTAAGTAGTTGAGCTGAAGAACCCTTGACAGCACTGAAGAATCATGAAGCCATGGTTATCAGCAAATTGCTGGACTCTTTCCATATCTGCACAAGCAGGACTGAGGCAAGGAGTGTTGTAGCAGACCTTCTAGTTACCTACACACTGACCCAGGGGTTGCCAGACTTGGCCACCCTGCACTCTGGCCCAGCCCACTGAGTGAGGGTTCACTTGCTTCAACTTGTCTGTGGATTGTCACCCTGTCGCAGTGGAGAAGCTTGTGTGGTCCTGAGATCCCGAGAGTGATGCCGTCTGGAGCTATGCTCCTGGTAGGGTCACCCTTGGCAGTAAGGTCAAGGGTGAGGTCCCTGACAAAGAACAATCCAACCAAGACCTCAACAATGGACCAGGCAGACGAAGTTACTTCGAACTCAATGGCTGTGAAGGTGGATGAAGACTGCAACAAATCCATCAGCTCTGATTGTTGTGGTTTCCATGCCATTGGAATCAGTTGATTGATTTGTGAGGTATCATGTGCTTCTTGGAGTGCAACATCAAGTACACGTTAAACAAATACACGCACAGGCGTCTTCACTCTGTACGGAACGAAGACCATTATTCTCGACCTCGAGGAATAGCCACGACGACAACTGGCTTCAAAGTTGTGGGAGGTGGTAGCTACAAGAGGGGAAATTCCAGGGTAGGGGAGCGAGCTGAGAGGGTGCAGGACTCCAAGGCTTGAGCTCCCTTTGTGGGCTGAGCTTCCACATCAGCTGTGTCACTCCACATCCCAGCACAGTTGCTAGGGGAAGGTTCCAGGGAGGGTCAAACTTGGGGAGAGACCTGTGGGGCAGGAGAAGATGAGGTGGGGGAGGAAATGCTGAGGTGGTGGCGTGCAGAGGGTCACAGGAAAGTTAAAGGCAAGAGTAGCTCATGAAGGGAAGGAAAGAGATGATCAAGGTGTGGGCACAACAGAGGTTGGAGGAAGGGAGTCTGAGGGAGGGTGGGTGGAGGTCAGGAGATGAGAAGAAGAAGAATTTCAGAGTTAGAGAGGATCATTAGTGAAAGGGATCAAGGGAGAATGAGTGGGGAGAAGCAAAGGGGGCAAAGTCATACCCCTCCAGATGTATATGCATGTGTATGTGCCTGTTCGAGTTGCTATCTGCAGACAGGCTTCTGTACACAACCCCAGCTATGTGCAAAAAGCAAAGAAGGCCAATCAGTCCCTTCAGCCTCCCCCAGCATTCAAGAAGAAACAGACCACTGCTGTAGAGAAAGCCCCAAAGATTCTGAAAAGGCAGCTCTCCTCACTCAAAGCCTCATGCCAATCGAAGCCATCCACACCACCTGGACAGCACTCAATTCCACCATAATTAGCACCTTGAAGGAGCCCCACCAGACCGCAGCTCTGGACTGATGAGGGTCAAATTTAAAAGCTAACTAAGTACAAGTGCAGGGCATACTTGGAAACTCCAGCTCAAAAACTGGGCATCCAGGGGGTGCTGAGGATCAGCAGCCGCAGGGAACAAAAATGTAGCACGATTTATAACCTTATGGCCTGGCATATCTTTTACATCTCATTACCATCGAGCCCAGGACCATCACGGGCTCAGTGAGTGCAGAGGAGCATGCCAGCAGCATGAAGTGAAGGCAACGAAAGGGGTGCCATCCTCGGCAAGTTGCAGCACAGGGTTGCATGTATGCTAAACAACAAAAAACAGCACTCAACAGGCAAACCTCAGTGCTCTCGTAACCAATAGATCAGACAGAAGCTCTGATTTCTTACCGCAATTAGGTGTGAACGATGGAGGCCAAGGAAACAAGTTATAGAATGAGGAGAATCCAGGAGATCCCCATCCCCAAAGATGGTATGCCCAGCGTATGGATGATAACGACGAGACTGAAGCATTTACAGCCACTTTCAACGAGAAATGTCTCCTCCTAAGATCTACAACAGTGGCACCTACTGGACAATGTGGACGTTTGCCTGAGTATGTGCTGTTCACAGAAGAAGCAGGACAACTAGTTACCACCAGTCAGTCTCCTCATAATCAGCATCAAAGTGATGGTGGATGTCGTAGACAATGTTATCAAGCAGGACTTACCAAGAACCTACTCATAATCTCCACTTTGGGTTGGACTGTATCTACATGGCTCCACAGGTAAGATTGACAAGAAGGCAGCATTTGACAAGGTTTGGCAACAAAAATTCTTGCTAAAAGTGAGGCCAATGAGCATCAAGGGAAAAACTCACCAGTTGCTGGAGTCATATGTCACACAAAGGAAGATGGTTTTCTTTGTTGATGGCCCTGTCATACCAGCCACAAAACACCACTGCAGAAGTTCTTTAAGGTCAAGCCCTAGATCCAATCATCTTCAGTGGCTTCATCAATGGCTTTCTTTCCATCATGAGGCTCAAAGTGGGGGATGTTCAGTGAGGTCTGCATCATGCTCAGTTCCATTCACAAATCCTCAGCAAATGAACTGGCTCATGCCTGCTTGTGGCTAGCTGTAAAGAAAAATGCGGAAATCAGGTCCCTTAGTATTAACGATCCCACCCATCCATCCAGCATCCTCTTTGACTTTCCAGCATCAGGCAGAAGACCACGATGCATAAAAACAGGAACAGTCAGGATGAGAAACAGTTTCTTCCCCAGGCCATTAGGCTTCCGAACTCCCAAAACTTCAAGGTGTCACTGGTTAATCTGTTCCATACCTTAAAATATTTAATATTAATACACTTCAGTTTGTTATTTATATGTGATTCGTCTGTAGATTTTATCCATACTTTCATAAGTTATTGTGTATTACATGTACTACTATGCTTCACATCCTGGTTCAGAGAAACGTCTCATTTCTATATACCTACGTTATATGGTTATATACATTATGTACATGTATGTAATTAAATGACAATAAACTTGATTTGAACTTGAACTTGAAATCTGAAAAAAGGATATGTTGGAAGAGTAAATAACATTCACATCAATAACATGCTCAGCAATGACCCTCTCCAAAAAGAGACTTTTTCCCTTTATTCTTGACATTTGGTGATATTACCAAAACAACATTAGGGCACGGGGGTAGGGTGTTATAATTTGTAATGCCAAAACATAAAATTAATTTAAAGGAAAAAATAGGAGCCCAAGAGATGCATATCTTAGTTTGTTCTTTAATTTAAAGAGTCATGCACATATCACATGTTAACCACCATGAAGATGTATGCAATTCACGTATTTTTACATATAACTGATAATGAATTATTTAAATAAACAAGAATGCTTAAATAAATTGTATCTATATTCAAGCTTTCTGAAATATTACTGAAATAATAAATACACAATAAGGGTGGTTACAATTAGCAATGAAGTCAACTGGCTAACACACACTACTGAATGAAATCTAATGAATGTGGAGACCAGAAGGCCATAAGGCATAGAAGCAGAATTAGGCCACTCGTCCCATCGGGTCTGCTCCACCATTCCATCATGGGTGATTTATTACCCCTCTCAGCCATATTCCCCTGCCTTCTCCCCATAACCTCTGACTCCCTGATTAATGGAGAACTTACCAAACTCCACCTTAAGTATACCCAATGACCTGGCCTGCACAGCCATCTGTGGCAATGAATTCCACAGATTCACCGGCCTCAAGTTAAAGAAATACTTTCTCATCTTTGTTCTAAATGGATGTCTCTCAATTCTGAGGCTGTTCCCTCTGGCCCTGGACTTACCTACTAAAGAAAATATCCTCTCCACACCCATTCTATGTCGGCCTTTCAATATACAATAGCTTTTAATGAGATCCTCCCTCATTTGTCTAAACTCCAAGTTGCAGAGCCATCAAACACTCATTTGTTAATCCTCTCATTTCTGGTATCATTCTCGTGAACCTCTTCTGGACCCTCTCCATTGCCAGCACAACTTTTCTTAAATATGAGGCCCAAGTCTGATCACTGTCTTATAAAGCCTCAGTATTAATCCTTGCTTTTAAGACTATAAGACCATAAGACATAGGAGCAGAATTAGGCCATTCAGCCCATCAAGACTGCTCTGCCATTTCACCATGGCTGATACCGGATCCCACCCAACCCTGTTATTCTCCAATAATAGCACATCCTTTCTGAGATATGGGGCCCGAGACTGTTGACAATACTCCAAGTGCGGTCTGACTAGTGTCTTATAAAGCTTTAGCATTATCTCCATGTTTTTATATTCTATTCCCCTTGAAATAAATGGCAACATTGCATTTGACTTCTTTACCACAGATTCCACCTGTAAATCAGTCTGCACTATTATTCTTTTTATCTAATTTAATTATCATACATTTCCCAACATTGTATTCCATCTGCCATTCTTTTGCCCATTCTTCCAATTCGTCTAAGTTCTTCTGCAGTCACTTTGCTTCTTCAGCACTACCTACCCCTCCACCTATCTCCATACCATCTGCAAATGTTGCCACAAAGCCATCAATTCCATTATTGACCCCTGAGGAACACCACTAGTCACTGGCCGTCAACCAGAAAGGGCCCCTTTATTTCCACTCACTGCCTCCTGCCTGTCAGCCATTCCTCTATCCATGCCAGTATCTTTCCTGTAACACCATGGGATTTTATCTTCTTATGCAGTCTCATGTGTGGCAACTTATCAAATGCCTTCTGAAGATCCAAGTAAATGACATCCTCTGCCTCTCCTTTGTCCACTCTGCTTGTTACTTCCTCAAAGAAATCTAACAGATTTGTAAGGCAAGATTTCCCTATACTGAAATCATGCTGACTTTGACTTATTTTATCTTTAGTCTCCAAGTTCCCCAAAACCTCATCCTTAATAATGGACTCCAACACTTTCCCAACCTCGAGATAGGCTAACTGGCCTATAATTTCCTTTCTTCTGCTTTCCTCCTTTCTTAAAGAGTGGAGTGACATTTGCAATTTTCCAGTCCACCGGAACCATGCCAGAATCAAGTGGTTCTTGAAAGATCATAACTAATGCATCTGTTATCTTTTCAGCAACCACTTTCAGAACTCTGGGATACAGTCGATCTGGTCCAAGTGACTTATCCACCTTAAGACCTTTCAGCAGCTTGCTTAGCACTTTTTCTTTTGTAATAGCAATGACACTCACTCCTGCTCCCTGACCTCTGGCACACCTTTAGTGTCTTCCACAGTGAAGATAGATGCAAAGTACGCATTCAGTTCTGCCATTTCTTTGTCCTCCATTACTACCTCACCAGCATCATTTTCCTGTGGTCCAATATCAACTCTCACCTCTCTTTTACTCTTTATATAACTGAAAAAACTTTTAGTATCCTGTTTTATAATTCTGGCTAGTTTGCCCTCATATTTCATCTTTTCCCCTGTTATGGCTTTTTAGTTGCCTTTTGGTGGATTTTAAGAACTTCCTAACCCTCCAATTTCCCACTCACTTTTGCTACATTACATGCCCTTTCCTTAGCTTTTATGCAGTCCTTGACTTCCCTTGTCAACCACGGTTGCCTACCACTGCCATTTGTGAACTACTTCTTCTGTGGGACATCTATCCTGCGCCTTGTGAACTATTCCAAGAAACTTCAGCACCTCTGTTCTGCCATCATCCCCACCAGCATCCCTCTACAATCCACATGACCACATGGATTTCCTCAGTGTGCTCTGGTTTCCCCCCACAGTCCAAAGATGTGCCAGTTGGTAGGTTAATTGGTCATTGTAAATTGTCCCATGTTTAGACTAGGGTTAAAATCAAAATCAGAATCAGGTTTATTATCACCAGCAGGTGACGTGAAATTTGTTAACTTAGCAGTAGCAGTTCAATGCAATACATAATATAAAAGAGAAAAAAATAATAATAATTAATATATAAGTAAATCAATTACAGTATAGATATATTGAATAGATTTTAAAGTGTGCAAAAAACAGAAATAGTGTATTTTTTTAAAAAGTGAGGTAGTGTCCAAGGGTTCAATGTCTACTTAGGAATCGGATGGCGGAGGGGAAGAAGCTGTTTCTGAATCGCTGAGTGTGTGCCTTCAGGTTTCTGTACCTCCTACTTGATGGTAAAGGTGAGAAAAGGGTGCTGGAGGCCCTTAATAATGGACGCTGCCTTTCTGAGACCCGGCTCTTTGAAGATGTCCTGGGTACTTTGTAGGCTAGTACCCAAGATGGATCTGACTAGATTTACAACCCTCTGCAGCTTCTTTTGGTCCTGTGCAGTAGCCCCCATACCAGACAGTGATGCAGCCTGTCAGAATGCTCTCCAGAGTACATCGATAAATCAATGCTTGCTGGACAGTGGCCAGAGGAGCCTATTCCGCACTGTACCTCAAAAAAATAAAAAATAAAATAAGTATTTAGAAAATAGACCGCACTTTTACTCCTTCTGCAAAAGTGCATGACCTTGCAGTTCCCTACATTATATTCCATCTGCCACTTCTTAGATCATTCACGTAATCTGTCTAAGTCCTTCTGCAGACACCCTGCTTCCTCAACACCACCTGTCCCTCCACCTATCTCCATATAATCCATAAACTTGACCACAAATCCATCAATTCCTTAGTCCAAATCATTGACATAGAACGTGAAAAGAAGCAGTGCCAACACCAACCCCTGTGGCTCACCTCTAGTCACCAGCAGACCATCAGAATAGGTCCCCTTTATTCTGACACCTTACCTCCTGCCAATTAGCCAAACATCTATCCATACTAGTACCTTTCTTATAGCACCAATGGACTCTTACCTTGTTAAGCAGCCTTATGTACAGCACCTTGTCAAAGGCCTTCCAGAAATCCAAATAAACGGCATTCACTGACTCTCCTTTGTCTATCCTGCCTGTTATTTCCTTAAAGAATTCAACAGATTTGTCAGGCAAGATTTCCCTGTAAAGAAGCCATGCTAACTTTGGCCTATTTTATCATGTGCCTCATCTTTAATAATAGACTCCAAAACTTTTCCAACCACTGAGGTCAGGTTAACTGAACTATAATTTCCTTTATTCTGCCCCCTTCCTTCTTAAAGAGTGGAGTGACATCTACAATTTTCCATTCCTCTGGAACCATTCCAGAACCTAGTGATTCTTGCAGATCATTACTAATGCCTCCACGTTCTCTTCAGCTACTTCTTTCAGAACCCTGGGGTGTAGTCCATCTGATCCAGGTGACTTATCTGACATCAGGCTATCAGCTTCCCAATCACCTTCTCCTCAGTAATAGCAACTACACTCACTTCTGCCCGCCCCCCAGCCGACAGTCTGGGCATTTCTGGCATTCTGATAGTGTCTTCCACGGTGAAGGCTGATGCAAAATATTTATCAAATTCATCTGGCATTTCTTTGTCCCACATTACTGCCTCTCCAGCATCATTTTCCAGCAGTCCAAGATCCATTCTCACCTCTCTTTTACTTTATAGATCTGAAAAAACGGTTTGTATCCACTTTCATATTATTGGCTAGCTTACCTTCATATTTCATCTTTCAACTCCTTTATTTGCCTTCTTTTGGTTTTCCCAATCCTCTACCTTCCCACTAATTTTTGTTATATTATATGCCCTCTTGTTTGCTTTTATGCTGTCTTTGATTCCCCATGTCAGTCATGGTTGTCTCATTTTCCATTTAGAATACTTCTTTATTCTTTCTGCACCTTCCACATTTGCCCCCAGAAACACCAGCCATTGCTTTTCTCCCATCATCCCTATTAATGTCCTCTTCCAATCAACTTTGGCCAGCCTCCGTAATTCCCTTTACGTCACTGTAATATTGATACATTTGATTTTATCTTCCCCTTCTCAACCGCAAAATGATTTCTATCATATTATGATCACTGTCTCCTTAAGCTTCCTAATCAAATCTGGATCATTACATAACACCAAATCCAGAATTGTCATTCCTCTGGTGGGCTCAACCACAAGCTGCTGAAAAAAGCCACAGGCATTCTACAAATCCCCTCTTGGGATCCAGTAACAACTTAATTTTCCCAATCTACCTGTGTATTGAATTATGCCATGATTATCACACATTGTCCTTTTTATATGCTTTTTCTATCTCCCATTGTAATTTGTAGCCCACATCCTGGTTACTGTTTGGAGGCCTGTATACAACTCCCATCAGGGTCCTTTTACCCTTGCGGATTCTTAACCTTACCCACAAGGATTCTAAACCTTCCAGTCCTACATCACCTCTTTCTCAAGATCTGATTTCATTTTTTTAACCAACAGAGCCACCTAACTCCCTTGGCTACTTGTCTGTCCTTTCAATCCAATGTGTATGCTCGGATGTTAAACTCCCAACTTTGATCTTTTATTTTGTCAGCCACGACTCAGTGATGCCCACGATGCCATACCTGCCAATATGTAACTGTGCTACAAGATAATCTAACTTATTCTGTATACTGCATGCATTGAAATGTAACACTTTCGGTCCTGTATTCATCACCCTTTTTCATTTTTAACTCATCGCACTGACTAGAATTTTTCCTTCCTGTCCTTCCTCAGTCTCACTACACACATTACCTAGGTGTATGCTAACTGCCACATCCTCAGACCTGTCACTCTGGTTCCCGTACCCCCTGCCAAATTAGTTTAAGTCTCCCCATGAGCTCTAGCAAACCTGCCTGCAATGATATTGGCCCCCCCTCAGGTTCATGTGTAACCTGTCCTTCTTGTACAGAACATATCTTCCCCAGGAAAGATCCCAATGATCCAGAAATTTGAAACCCTGCCCCCTGCACCAATTCCTCAGCCCCTCATCAATCTGCCAAATCATCCTATTTTTACCCTCACTGGCACGTGACACAGACAGCAATTCAGAGATTACTACTCTGGAGGTCCTGCTTTTCAGCTTTCTACAGAAGTCCTTATATTCTCTCTTCAGAACCTCCTCCCTTTTCCTACCTACGTCGTTGGTACCAAAATGTGCCACACCATCTGGCTGTTCACCCTCCCCCTTTAGAATGCCGTGGACCTTATCCGAGATGTCCTTGACCCTGGCACCTGGGAGGCAACATACTATCTGGGTGTTTCTTCCATATCCACAGAATTTACTCTAATTATGGAATTGGCTATCCCTACTGCACTCCTCCTCTCCCAACCTTACCCCCACCTTCTCTTCTGACCCAGACTCAGTGGTAGAGACCTGGTCTTCCCCCACTGGATTGTTGTTCCCCCCTCCCCCAATGTTATCAAAGAGCTATACTTATTATTGAGGGGAATGGCCACAGGTGTACTCAGCACTGGCTGCCTATTCCCTTTCCCTCTCGTGACAGTCAACCAGGTACCTGCCTCCTGCAATTTAGGGATGACTACCTTCCTGTAGCTCCACTCTCATATTCCCATCTGAGCTGAAGGTCATCCAGTTCCTTAACACAGTCTCTAAGGAGCTGCAACTTGATGCACTTCATGCAAATACAGTTATTAGGGAGACTGGAGATCTCCCAAATTTCCCACATTTCACACAAGGAACATACCACAATCTCTCAGATCCACTCTCGGCGCTCTGTGTACTAACAGAAAAAAAATTACCATAAACTTTCTTACTTACCTACAATCTCCGTATGTGCTTGCCCAAGCCTGTTCTCACCAAACCTGTTGAGCCGAAACCGGACCATGCTAACACCGGCCCACTCCAACAATAGCCACTCCACTTACACCTCTTTTCTTTTTATTGGCCCTGTGCTGATTTCAGCCCATCAGAGGAAAACTGAAAGTTCCGGAGCTCTTTTTAAACCTCACACTGTATCACCAACGAGCAACCTCACAGGCTGATTTCAGCCCGCCTAAAGTCATGGTTGCAATTTCAAATCTTGAGGAATTCCATTGCCAACCTTCCTAGCATCTAATAACCAATCACTTAGCACAGTTTTGTTTTCTGACTATAAACCAATCTCCCATCAATGCTGCCAGCAATTATTTAATTTCATGGGCCTCAACTCTGCTAACCAGCCTCTCTCATGAAAATTTAGATTATGAGAACACTCAGTCCTCTTTTATTGTCATTTAGAAATCCATACATTCATTAAGAAATAATACAATGTTTCTCCAGAGTGATATCACAGAAAAACAGGACAAACCAAAGACTAACACTAACAGAACCACATAATTATAACATATAGTTACAGCAGTGCAAAGCAATACCATAATTTGATGAAGAACAAACCATGGGCACGGTAAGAAAAGTCTCAAAAGTCCCAGAGTCGATCAACTCCCGAGTGCCCGATAGCAGGCAGCAAAAGGGAGAAACTCCCTGCCATAAACCTCCAGGCACTGTCAACTTGCCGATGCCTTGGAAACAGCCGACCACAGCCAACACTGAGTCCATCTGTCTGAAAACTTCGAGCCTCCGACCAGCCCCTCCGATACAGCCTCCTGAGCACCATCCTCTGCCGAGTGCCTTCAACCTTGCCCCAGCTGCTGAAACAAGCAAATCCGAGGATTTCAGGGCCTTCTGCTCCAGAGATTCCGGTTACCACACAGTAGCAGCGGCAGCGAAGCGGACATTTCAGAAGTTTTCTAGATTTTCCTCCGTACTCTCACGTTTGTCTCCATCAAATCAGAATTGTGCATTTAATAAGTGCTCTCTGAAAATCCATGTAGTTTACATCCATTACATTCCTTTCATTAAACTTCTTGTCTTGTTACAGACTTTAATGTGGTCTTGATCCAGCTACCACACACCCCACCACCACTATTTTATCATTTCCTGTCAATCGCCCTATGTATAGATACTCCTGTGCCTTGAGTCACTTTATGGGCATACAATTTACCTATATATATAAGCTTTCTTATGTCTTTATCTTATTGTGTTTTTTTATGCTGCATCGGATCCAGAGTAACAATTATTTTGTTCTCCATTATACTTGTGTATTGGAAATTATATTAAACAATCTTAAATGTTGGAGCTGACCTCCAGAGGTGAGATGAGATTAACACAAGGCAGCAGTTGACAACATGTGGCATCAAGGAAAGACCAAAATTTTATCTGGTGTGTCAAAATTAATTTACATTTCAAATATCCATGATAACTCTCCTTTGCCAATTTTAGCTTTGCCAGGTGTCCACCATTATTGTCCTTGATTATTGTTTCTATAAGTTTCCCCATCACAGAGGCTAAATTGACAGTAGAATTCTGCATCATAAATTCTAATAGTATTCAGAGAGCTTTCTGTTTGAAAATGGAGGAGAAACTGAATTTGTCAATAAGACACTAGTCAAAAGAATCAATTAAACAAATATAAATTGCCATGGGGAAATAGCATTAATGGAAACACAAAAAGCTGATAACAATGATCTTAAGACTTCATATGTAGCACTAGACATGTTGGCAGACAAAAATATTAAGATCTCTTAGAGATCGCAGAAACAAAGAAAGTAGACACATACAAGTATAAAAGAAGAGCAAAGGTTTTGTCATTTGTTCACTTGTGTTTTATTTCAGAGCTGGTGTTGATCATTTAATTTAATAAATCTAATGTCCATACTAAATGAGTTGAAATTAAAATTATTACCCTTCACAGGAGGATTATCCAGATCTCTCTGTTCCGATGCCATTCCAATATAATAATTGCTCCTTCTAATTATCTAAGTGAACTGGAAAAGATAAAGCCGCAGAAAGCATCCCTGCAAAAAGGGGTACAAAAGAGGCACGGCAGTTAGCACGACGCTATTACAGCCCAAGGTGTCGAGAGTGCAGAGTTCAATTCCCACCACTGCCTGTAAGGAGTTTGTACATTCTCCCCGTGACTGCATGGGTTTCCTCCGGGTGCTCCAGTTTCCTCCCACAGTCCAAAGATGTACCAGTAGTAAGTTAATGGGTCACTATAAATTATCCTGTGATTATGCTAGTGTTAAACAGTTAGACCGCTAGGCAGCACAACTCATTGGGCCAGGAGGGCTCGTTCCATGCTGTATCTCTAAATGTAATAAATAAAACCATCAGTAGTATCTACATGAGACACTGCCTCAAGAGGGTAACAATTTGAGCCATGGCATCTTCCTGCAGCTGCCATCAGGCAGGAAGAATGGCATCCTGATTCCCACACCATCAGGTTGAGGAACAGTTATTTCCCTTTATCCATTCAGCCCTTGAACCATCTAATCACTACCTCTATTTCGTAACATATGACCACGTTGCATCTCAATTGACTTCTTTTGAGCTTTAATTGTGCTCTTTCTTGTAAAAAAAAATTGCATAATGTATGTTTGATTTTTTTGTGTAAATGCTGTGCATGTATTGCTTTGTGACGGTGATGATCCTGTTTTTATTGCACCTGAAAATACATATGCATGTGATTTTTTTTTTATTAAGTGCAATCATGAACAATAGCCAGATCAGAAATGCTGATCAAGTCAACTAGCTCCCAAAGAGAACTCTGATAGGCCAATCAGATGGCTCCCTTCTGCTCAGTGATAGAACACAAAAAAAATCATATGTACAATTAAGAAACATTAAACAATAGTAGAAATACTGGAGTCATGATGATCATGATGAAGTCTGCTCGAGAGAGACATTTATGTGAATATGACAATAAACAACTTTGACTTTCAATCTGACTTCACAAATGTATAGAGATTAAATTTCAAATGAACAATTGATGTAAGTCATATTAATAGAAGATGCTTCTTTTATTCCATTGATACTAGTTAGAAAGGAGCTAACCAATAAGATTGTTTCAGTCAACACAGCCTCTTCTTAGTGGTTGTCTTGTGTAATGCATTTGCTGATAGGGCATTTTTACCAGTGCTAAGATGCACATTAATAAGTTCCAAATTGATCCAGGTCCTGTTTCTGTTGAACTACTATTTATTGAGAATTGCTGACAATTCAAAAATTAAATTTGGTAAATATTTTTTGTTAAATAAGCTAAGGATTGAAAAGTACATTCTTAGAAGGTCACTCAGTCATTTTAATCATAAATTCACACTACTTTAAAAAGAGACATTCTCAGAGGCAGTTGCCATAATTTGACTCCCATCATTTTCTTTTTCTTATTAAGAGTTCATATTGTGTTATCAATATTGCTGAGAATAACACAGAACATAAATTAAACATTTTCTGCAAAATATTGAAAGCTGATATTTATATGCAGCAGCTGCCAATAGATAGGGTTATTTATGTTTGTCCATGGATATCCAATTTGCAGGAAATTGTTTGCTGTGTCTGAATATGCAATACTTTATTTTAGGTACAACTGTTTCCCTCACATCACATATTTCTCTTGTGCTGAATAAGCATTATGAAAGCTGCAACAACTAAAATCAACACTACAGCAGTCAAACTGAGCGTTCTGCTTCCAGACTATTTTGAGCTAAACATTGCATTTGAAGTCAACATTTTTTTAAAAAAAATATACAATCTCTTCTGTCTTTCAACTTGCACAGACTTCTGACATTCCCAGAGAAAAGCACATTGCATCATAAAATGTAGCTTTCCTTTCAATATTTCTTTGGAGAATGTTGTGCTTTCTCATGCAAAGAATGTCATTGTTGGTGTCTTTTGCACATGGCCTCATCAGTCCCTGGCCAAGTATTATACAGCACAAATTAAAATGACAATGGTTAACTTTCCAAGAGCAGTGGTCATTCTTTCCGATCATCACAGTATCAATCTGAACATTTGACATCTGGGGTTCTTTAACACTAACACAAACTCAAAAAATTACTCTTTCCCTCATGATATCAACTACCTTTGAGAACAAAATACTAACAGATGACAGAACGCATTGTGCAATAAATTGGACTCCTGCCTTACTGTTTGTCCTGTTGTTCAAAATTCTGCCAACTTCTTATCAATCAGTTGGTGAGATATACAAAGACCCAGAAGGAAAGCTGAAGACTTGATGAAACATTTTTATGGAAATTGTACTGCAGACCATGTTGATCGACAGAAATTCTTGGTAAGTGTGCTTTCTGCAGCGTTCCATCATTTACTGTGTATCGATATACTTTCTTATTCAACCTTCTGAAAATCAACATAAAATGGAATGGCTAGCTATATTAAATATGGTGGAAATAGGAACGAGTAGCTGGGATGTGGACCACAGAGTACAACAGTAAATACATAAGGCATGTCAAAAGGGAAATGTTATGATAACCTTAGGAGATTTCAACATGCAGGTCGATTGGGAAAACCAGGTTGGTCATGGATCTCAAGAGAGTGAGCTTGTTGAATACCTACAAGATGGCTTCTTAGAGCAGTTTGTTATTGAGCCTACTAGGGGATCAGCTATACTGGATTGGGTGTTATGTAATAAACCAGAGGTGATTAAGGAGCTTAAGATAAAAGAACCCTCAGGAGGCAGTGATGACCATATGATTGAGTTCAACTTGATAGGGAGAAAGTAAAGTCAGACGTAGCAGTATTTCAGTGGAGTAAAGGAAATTACAGTGGTATGAGAGAAGAGTTGGCCAAAGTAAATTGGAAGGAGATGCTGGCAGGGACAACAGCAGAGCAGCAATGGCATGAGTTTATGGGAAAAAATGAGGAAGGTGCAAGATGGATGTATTCCAAAATCAAAGAAGTACTCAGATGGCAAAATTGTACAACCATGGCTGACAAGGGAAGTTTCAATAGGTTTCAATAGGTACATTTAACGACTCTTTAATTAATTTTTAATGAATGCAATAGGTACATTCAGAGAAATGTATACAATATACATTATGAAATTCTTTTTCTTCACAAACATCAACGAAAACAGAGAAGTGCCCCAAAGAATGTATAACAGTTAAATGTCAGAACCCCAAAGCCCCCCCCAGCCCCCCCACATGCATAAGCAGCAGCAAAGCAATGAACCCCCCTCCCCCACCAGCAAGAAAGCATCGGTGCCTCCACCAAGCACTCAAGCATGCAGCAATAAAGACACAGACCTGTAGAACCCCAAAGACTACTCGTTCAACCAGTAAATTGACATACCACAGGGTCTCCCTCTCTCCCTAATAAGGGAAAAAGAGGTATCCCCATTTCACAGCAAGAGGACAGACATAACAAAACAACTCACCAATTTATGGTGTTAAAAGTCTGTTGTGTCGCTTTTTCCAAGCTCTGTGCCCAAAGAACTCGGGTCTCTGGGCACACAGCCAGCAGCCAGCTTGCTGCTTACGATCTTCCATCTCCCACAACATACTAAGCGACGGCACCTGCCTCACGTCTGCCCGCCTCCAGAGCCATGAAAATTCAGCACCCTGGAAGCACGCTTGTCTTCCAGGCCACGTGCTTGGCATATTGAAACGCGGCTGGTTGTGGGACCCCAAGAGCAGATCCCATTTCCGCAAAGAACCGAAGTCAACGTGTAACTCCAGGTCAGGGTCTTCAAAAGAACCCTGAAAAGGAAAATAAGAGATAGTAAAGATAGAAATAGAGCTTTTTCTAAAGATGTAAGCAAAGGAGTCACCGTTATGCGCCATTATCCTAAGCTAATGTAAAAGTAAATGAGAGGGCATGCAACAAAGCAAAAATTAGGAGAAGACAGAAGATTAGGAAGCTTTTAAAAACATACAGAGCAACTAAAAGAGTCATTAGAAGAGAAAAGATGAAATATGAAAGCAAGCTAGCAAACAATTTCAAAATGAAAAGGAAAAGCTTTTTCAAGTATAAAAGAGAGATGAGAGTGGATATAGGATGACTAGAAAATGAGGCTAGAGAAATAATAATGGGGACAAGGAGATGGAGGATGAAATAAATGAGTATTTTGCATCAGTCTTCACTCTGGAAGACATTAGCAGTGTGCCAGATGTTGAAGGGTGTGAGGGAAGAGGAGTGAGTGCAGTTACTATTACAAGGGAGAAGGTACTTAAAAAGCTGAAAGACCTAAAGGTACATAAGTCACCCGGATCAGATGAACTGCACCCTAAGGTTCTGAAAGAGGTAGTGGTAGAGATTGTGGAGGCATTAGTAATGATCTTTCGAAAACCATTGGCCTGGTGCCAGAGGACTGGAAAATTGCAAATATCACTCCACTCTTTAAGAAAGGAGGAAGGCAGCAGAAAGGAAATTATTGACCAGTTAGCCTGACCACAGTGGTTGGGAAAATGTTGGAGTCAATTGTTAAGGATAAGGCAATGGAGTACTTGGTGACACAGGACAGTATAAGATAAAGTCAGTATGGTTTCCATAAGGGAGAATTTTGCCTGACGAACCTGTTGGAATTCTTTGATGAAATTACATGTAGGATAGATGAAGGGGATGTAGTGGATGTTGTATATTTGGAATTTCAGAAGGCCTTTGACAAGGTGCCACACATGAGGCTGCTTACCAAGTTAAGAGCCCATGGTATTACAGGAAAGTTACTGGCATGAGTTAGAGCATTAGCTCTAAATAAAAGGATCCTTTTCTAGTTGGCTGCTGGTGACTATTGGTGCTCCGCAAGGGTCAGTGTTGGAACTGCTTCTTTTTATGCTGTATATCAATGATTTAGATGATGGAGTAAATAGCTTTGTTGCCAAGTTTGCAGATGATATGAGGATTGGGGGAAGGGCAGGTAGTGTTGAGGAAACAGATAGACTGCAGAAGGACTTAGGCAGATTAGGAAAGTGGGCAAGAAAGTGGCAAATGAAATGCAATGTTGGAATATACGTGGTTATTTTTTTCTCGCCTTTACATTTGCAGTTTGTTGTCTTTTGCACATTCGTTGTTTGTCCGTCCTGTTGGGTGTGGCTTTTCATTGATTCAATTATGGTTCTTGGATTTTCTGAGTATACCCACAAGAAATCGAATCTCGGGGTTGTGTATGGTAACATATATGTACTTCAATAATAAATTTACTTTGAACCTTAAATTTTAATTAGAAAACAACAATGACTGAGAAAACATGGGAATTCTTTTATATCCAAGCTTAGATTGCAAGATGAACTTGAAAATATTTGCCCTGAGTTGTGAACAAATTAGACAAAGTTGTAAAAGGTGACACTGACTTCTTATTTATGAGAATAATTTGCAAATGTCAGTAGGCATGTTAGTTTCTCAGAGAAGGAACAGCTTAAATCCTTTTCTGCTTTTTCAAAATTAAATTCGTATTGGCTAATGGTTCCTGTTGAGAACCAGCTGTTGTCCTTTCTCCACTATCAGCCATCATTCTTTCAGCACAAAGAGTCATACAGAACTGAAAGATCAAGTGTGTGTGGGAGGGAGAAGGTTAATATGTGAGTGAGTGGGTGTAACTGCTCTCAGCACTGATAGCCCCACTAAAAGGTTGCTGCAGCGGCCTCATATAGCAAAATCTATACCATAATATCACAATACAAGCCCGGTCTTAAAAATTCTGTTTTAAACTGTATTGATTTGTTTACAATCAAAAGCCATTTCAGCTAAATCAACAGCAATTAAGGTTTAATGCTAACTGTGTGTGTCAAGAGAAACATTAGCCATGAATTTAAGGTTGTTAAAGAATAAAAATTACATTAGGCAGTAAAATATTGTCAGTTATAAAGATAAGTAAAGCTAGGTTAAAGACAAATGAGCTGTACTATCTACTTAAGAATACTCAAATATATGGACAGTACATTATAAATGAAAGAAAAATAATAATATATTAGATGCTAATGGCGATCAGGTTACTGGAGATCAAAAAAAAGCAGAGATTTAAGATTATTTTTTCCAACAACCATTATCAAGGAAGATGGAACATTACCTCGAAGATAAATCAGATTTCTGGAAACCGCAATGAGCAAATGACAATGGATCTGTTTATAAATAGATGCTTTTAAAATAGTCACAAGACTGGCATAGACAAGATGCAATAATCCATCTTAAAGGAAATTGAAGCTGAAATTAGTTATATATTGTAGGCTTTTAAGAGAGTGTCTTTTAAATTTAAACAATGGTAATGTTTGTAAAAATGTCAAACAACATATCTTCAGTTTGAGAGTAGCCATAACTATAATTTTTAATATAAAAACAGATTGTAAGTTAATGCAAGAATTCACCACAATAAGCTAAGGTAAGTGGATGAACACTGCAAGAAAGAAGTAAGTTTTATAATGGGAGGCTAATCCGTAAGGGGAAAACATTGTATATATGAAACGGCAGAAGACAACTGTGAAGAAACTGATTGACGCCACTCCCAGTTTAAGTTGGCAAGGACTGCAGCATTTGGGGTAATGTGCACATATACTTCATGTTTGAAGTGCCCTACAAGTATTAATGAGATTGCACTGGGCATGGTGCAGAGGTGACTCACTGGGAAGTGGTCCACGGTGGACCTTCTCAGTGACAAGGAGTACAGTAGTTCGATAGTGAAGAGAGATTCAATACGCTGTAACACGCTGGAGGAACTCAGCAGGTCGGGCAGCATCCGTGGAAACGATGAGTCGTTGTTTCGGGCCGGAACCCTTCATCAGGACTGTAGAGCCCCTTCCCTCTGCAGTCCTGACGAAGAGTTCCAGCCCGAAACGTCGGCTCATCGTTTCTACGGATGCTGCCCGACCTGCTGAGTTCCTCCAGCGTGTTGTGAGTGTTGCTTTGACCCCAGCATCTGCAGAGTATTTTGTGTTTTCAATACGCTGTGTTTGTTTTCCTTGAAGCTGGGCAAGCTGAGGGGAAAACCTGAAAAAGAAATGCAAAATTATAAGTGGCACATATAGAGGTGATAAAAGAAAACTATTCTCCATAGTAAAGGCATCAAAAACTAGAATGCATAGGTTTAGGTTAAGAGATAAGATATTTACACAGAATAATTACAGTAGATGCATGCATATAGATGTGCAACACTACTCCTCCTTTATTTAAAGTAGTAATTTGCTCACATCAATTTAAACTATCCATAGATAACAAGTAACTTCTCATTATACACATTTCATATTTTTCTAAACAGCTTTCGCTTTTAACTGTACAGCTGTCAAAATTCTTATCTAGTAACCAGTTTTCAGAACCTTGCAGATGATGGTGTTGGATTAAACCTTGGACTGCTTATTCTGGATTTGAAGTCAAAGAATATTTTACTTTCCTGTCAGATGTTGCCTACGACACTTTGAGAGTAACTTCTCACTTAAGTGGAAAATATGACTGGTTAAAGAAAGAACCACAGAGGCCATGTTGGACCACGTATTTTCATATTATATGTCAATAATTTAGATGATGGAATTGATGGCTTCGTGGCCAACTTTGTAGACGATATGACTTTAGGTGGAGGGCCAGGTTCTCACAATCCATCTAAGTCTTTCTGCAGACATCCTGCTTCCTATAAAGGGAAGACATATTGGGAAAATGGGCAAAGAAGTGGCAGATGGAATATCATGTAGGGAAGTGGTTATGCACTTTTTTTTAGAAGGAATAACGGCATAGGTTATTTTCTAAATAGGGAGAAAACTCAGAAATCAGAGGTACAAAGGGACTAGGGAGTCTTCCTGCAGGATTCACTGAAGGTTAACTTGCAAGTTGACTCAGTGGTAAGGGAGAAAAAAGTAATGTCAATACTCATTTTGAAAGGACTAGAATATGAAAGCAAGGATGTAATGAAAGGGTTAACATATAAGGGGCTCTCTCAATATACTTGATGGAGCTTTGAAGATTGGCCGGGGGGGGGGGGGTATCATTGAAAGCAATTAAATTTTGAAAGACCTAGATAGACTGGAGATGGAGACGATGTTTCCTTTACTGGGGGAGTCTACGACCAGAGTCTGCAGCCTTGAAGGGGATTCCTTTATCCAGACAATGGTGAATCAGTGGAATTCATTGCCAAAGATTGCTGTGGGGGTCAAGTCATTTTAAAGTGGAGGTTGTTAGATTCTTGATTAGTCAGGGCATTAAAGGTTATGGGGAAAAGGCAGCAGAATTGGGTTGAGAGGTATGATAAATCAGCAAAGATGGAATGTTGGACTTGATGGGCTGAATGGTCTAATTCATCTCCTGTGTCTTATGGTCTAAAAATCTTCAAGGTTAGTGGAAAGGAGCACTAGTAAGTTTGCATATGACACAAAGATTTGTGTTATTGTGGGAAGTGCAGAAGACTGCCAAATGATATGGCAGGCGATAGCTCAGTTACCGATTTGGGTGGCAAGTAAAGTTTAATTCGAACAAGTATAAAGTGTTGTCCTTCGGTAGATCAAATGTCAAGGAAAAGTACACATTTAATGCCATGACCCTTAACATAGATGCAATCACATGGAAGGTGCTCGAGCATCTTTACTTTCTTAGAATGTTAAAAGGGTTCAGAATGTCACTGAACACTCTAACAAACTTTTGTAGGCCGTATCTCGGGTAATGATGAGTTTGAGTACAGAGAGGAAATTAAGAACCTGGTGGCATGGTGTGAAGACAATAACCTATCCCTCAACGTCAGCAAGGTGAAGGAACTGGTTGTTGACTTCAGAAGGAGTAGCGGACCGCACGACCCAATTTACATCGGTGGTGCACAAGTGGAACAGGTCAAAAGCTTTAAGTTCCTCGGGGTCAATATCACAAATGACCTGACTTGGTCCAACCAAGCAGAGTTCACTGCCAAGAAGGCCCACCAGCGCCTTTACTTCCTGAGAAAACTAGAGAAATTTGGCCTGTCCCCTAAAACCCTCACTAATTTTTATAGATCCACCGTAGAAAGCATTCTTCTAGGGTGCATCACAACCTGGTATGGAAGTTGTCCTGTCCAAGACCGGAAGAAGCTGCAGAAGATCGTGAACACGACGCAGCACATCACACAAACCAATCTTCCGTCCGTGGACTCAATTTACACCACACGCTGTCGGAGCAGTGCTGCCAGGATAATCAAGTACACGACCCACCCAGCCAACACACTTTTCGTCCCTCTTCCCTCCAGAAGAAGACTCAGGAGCTTGAAGACTTCTACAGCCAGATTTGGGAACAGCTTCTTTCCAGCTGTGATAAGACTGCTGAACGGATCCTGACCCGGATCTGGGCCATACCCTCCAAATATCCGGACCTGCATCTCAGTTTTTTTTTGCACTACCTTACTTTCCATTTTTCTATTTTCTATTTATGATTTATAATTTAAATTTTTAATATTTACTATTGATTTGTAATCCAGGGAGCGGGAAGCGTAGAATCAAATATCGCTGTGATGATTGTACGTTCTAGTATCAATTGTTTGGCGACAATAAAGTATAAAGTATAAACTTCTGTACTGTTGAAAGTATTCTGACTGGTAGTATCATGATCTGGTATGGCAATTCAAATGCTTCACACAATCTGCTGTAAGAAGCTGCAGACAGCTGTGGACTCAGCCACACCCCACCCCACCATCAATAATTATACCTAAGTGAAGCACTGGCTCAGGAAAACAACATCTGTCATCAATGATCCCCGTCATCCAGCCCATACCATCTTCTGCCAGCTACTGTCAAGCAGGAGGTACACAATGTGATTCCTATAGCACCAGGGTCACAAACAACTTCCCTTCAACCATTCAATTCTTGAAGCAACCTGCACAACCCTAGTCACTACATCAACATAGCAACACTCTGACCACTTTAACAACTTTTCACTACATTGGACTTTGTGGATCTTTTCATTCTAACTCTTTCTTACAAAAATTATGCATAATTTATATCTAATTTACTTTTTGTGAATGTTGTGTATCCGATGCAATAAGTTTTTCTTTGCACTTGTACATTCATGTACTTGTGCATATGGTAGTAAACTTGACTTTGACTTTCATGAAAGGAGAGATCTTAGTGTCCGAGTCCATTGCTTCCTGAAGGTAAAGAAGCCAATTGGCATGCCTGCCTTTATTAGACAAGAAATTGAGTTAAAGGGTCAGAAAGCTATGTTGCAGATTTGTGAAATACTGTTTAGGCAATATCTAGACTATTGCATTCATTTCTGGTCACCCCATGATAGGAAGAATGTCAAGACTTTGGAGAGGACACAGAAGAGCTTTGCCACGATACTGTATGCATTGGAGAGCAGGTGCTAGAAAAAGAGTTTGGACAAACTAGTTTGTTTTCTCTGTAGCAGTGAAGGCCAAGGGAGACCTGATCAATTTTTTTTAATTATGAGAAGTATAGAAAGAGTAAAGGGTTGGTGTCTTTATCTCAAGGCAAAAGTAGAGGGCATGCATTTAACTGAGGGGGTGGGAAGTTCAAAAGAGATGTACAGGGCTGAAAGTTTTTCGCACAGAGAATGGTGAGTGCGTAGGGTGGTGGAGGAGGCAGATACAGAGGCACTTAAAAGGCTCTTACACTGCATGTGAATAACAGTGCCTCAACTTCCTTAGGAGTTTGCGAAGATTCAGCATGACATATAAAACTTTGACAAACATCTATATATGTGCTGTAAAGAATATATTGACTTGGTGCATCACAGCCTGGTATGGAAACACCAATGCCCTTGAACAGAAAATCCTACAAAAAGTAGTGGATATAGCCCAGTCCATCACAGGTAAAGCCCTCCCATCCACTAAGCACATCTACACAAAGTTCTGTGGCAGGAAAGCAGCATCCATCATCAGTGACCCCCACCACCCAGTATATACTCTCATTTTGCTGCTGCATCAGGAAGAAGGTATAGGAACCATAGGACTCACATCACCAGGTTCAGAAAGTTATTGCCCCTCAACCATAAGGCTCTTGACCAAAGGGGATATCTTCAATCAACTTCACATGCCCTATCACTGAAATGTTACCACAACCTATGGACTCAATTTCAAGGACTCTTTATCTCATGTTCTTGATGTTTATTGCTTATTTATTTATTTTAATTTATTTTTGTATTTGCACAGTTTGTGTCTTTTGAATACGGGTTGAACGTCGAAGTTGGTGCAGTTTTTCATTGATTCTATTATGGTTATTATTCTATTTTGGATTTATTGAGTATGCCTGCAGGAAAATGAATTACAGAGTTGCATATGATGATGTATGTACTTTGCTTAAATTTACTTTGAACTTTGCTGACAATGGGGGGAGGATATGGACGAAATGCAAGCAGAAGAGTTTAGTGTAATTAGGCTTCATTAGCTTTGCACAACATCATAGGCCGAAGGACCTGTTCCTGTGTTGTCCAGCTCTTTGTTCTATTTTTCTATGGCTTACTCAGAAAATCAAAAAGAAAGCAGTGATCACATTTCACCAAATATCAAGGCATCATTGAATCTTGGCTCAGGGTGCTTCTAAACAATCCATCACAAATCAGAATCAGGTTTATTATCACCGGCATGTGGCATGATATTTGTTAACTTAGCAGCAGCAGATCAACACAATACATAATATAGAAGAAAAAAACAAAATAATAGTAATAATAAATAAATAAATAAATAACAGTATACAGTATGCATAAAAAACAGAAATACCGTATATTAAAAAAGGTCAGGTAGGGTCCAAGGGTTTAATGTCCATTTAGGAATCGGGTGGCAGAGGGGAAGAAGCTGTTCCTGAATCGCTGAGTGT
This sequence comes from Mobula hypostoma, assembly GCF_963921235.1. Taxonomy (NCBI): domain Eukaryota; kingdom Metazoa; phylum Chordata; class Chondrichthyes; order Myliobatiformes; family Myliobatidae; genus Mobula; species Mobula hypostoma. The sequence goes on along the minus strand of NC_086102.1, from coordinate 61,484,257 downwards.
GTGCCTTCAGGCTTTTGTACCTCCTACCTCATAGTAACAGTGAGAAAAGGGCATGCCCTGGGTGCTGGAGGTCCTTAATAATGGACGTTGCCTTTCTGAGACACAGCTCCTTGAAGATGTCCTGGGTACTTTGTAGGCTAGTACCCAAGATGGAGACAACTAAATTTACAAAATTTACAACCCTCTGCAGCTTCTTTCAGACCTGCACAGTAGTTCCCCCCAACATATCAGACAGTGATGCAGCCTGTCAGAATGCTCTCCACAGTACATCTATAGAAGTTTTTGAGTGTACTTGTTGACATACCAAACCTCTTCAAACTCGTAATGAAGTATAGCTGCTTTAATATACATACTTCATGTCCAGAACAAAATTTTACTTTATTTCTTCTTACATATGGCTGATTTAGGTGTGTGAGAGAGCATGCAAATCATTATAGCAGGAATAACAGAGTATGTTATTAGCCAGGATAATCAAGGACACGACCCACCCAGCCAACACACTTTTCGACCCTCTTCCCTCGGGGAGAAGGCTCAGAGCTTGAAGACTCGTACGGCCAGATTTGGGAACAGCTTCTTTCCAACTGTGATAAGACTGCTGAACGGATCCTGACCCGGATCTGGGCCATACCCTCCAAATGTCCAGACCTGCCTCTCGGTTATTTTGCACAACCTTACTTTCCATTTTTCTATTTTCTATTTATGATTTATAATTTAAATTTTTAATATTTACTATCGATTTGTAATCCAGGGAGCGGGAAGCACAGAATCAAATATCGCTGTGATGATTGTACGTTCTAATATCAATTGTTTGGCAACAATAAAGTATAAAGTATGTTGCTGTAATATATTGGAGTTTTCACATTTGTAGATCAGAAACTGAGCTGTTCAATTATCCTTTCTTGGTGAGACCAGTGGTACAAGGGAGGGTGCTCAATTTTCTTTCTATGCATTAGGAGTCCACATCTCTTGTGGCTTTTTGTTGGCACAGTTAAGAGTTGCTCAGCAACATTGTATTAGATAGATCTCCTCCATACTCAACAGTGCTCTCCTTTTTATCTTGGTTGGAACTTCTTTCAATCTCAATTCAGATTCATTGCCTTTGGAAATGAATTAAGATTTTTCTGGGAAACAGCACAGAGCAGGGGAAAGTATAAAAACAGCCATATGTTGCTCTTTCATAATCTGATGAAAAATCTGCTCTTTCATAAGACTGTAAGACATAGGAGCAGAATCGGGCCACTTGGCCCATCTAGTCTGCTCCGCCATTCCATCGTGGCTGTTTTATTATCCCTCTCAAATCCATCCTCCCCATAACCTTTGATGCCCTGATTAATCAATAACCTATCAACATCCTCTGTAAATATACTCAATGACTTGGCCTTCCCAGCCATCCGTAGTAATGAATTTTACAGATTCACTGCCCTCTGGCTAAGTAAGTTCCTTCTCATCTCTGTGCTAAATGGACGTCCCTCTATTCTGAGGCTGTGTCCTCAGGTCCCAGATTCACCACTATAGGAAATACGCTCTCCACATCCACTCTATCTAGGCCTTTCAATATTTGATATACTTCAATGAGATCCCTCTTCCCCTCATTCTTCTAAACTTCAGTAAGTATAGGCCTAGGGCCATCAAACACTCCTCATACGTTAACTCTTTCATTCTCAGAATCATTCCTGAAATAACTCTTGTGAACCTCCTCTGGACCCTCTCCAATCCCAACACATCTTTCCTTAGATAAGGGGTCCAAAATTGCTCACAACATTCCGTGTGGTCTAACTAATGCCTTATAAATCCTCAGCATTACATCCTTGCTCTTTTATTCTACTCCTCTCAAAACGAATACTAACATTGTATTTGCCTTCCTTACTTACCGACGCAACCTGGAAATCCTGCACAAGGACTCCAAAGTCCCTTTACAACTCTGATTTTTGAATTTTCTTCCCATTTAGAAAACAGTCTACACCTTTATTCTTTCTACCAAAGTGCGTGACCATACACTTCCCTATACAATACTCCATCTGCCACTTCTTTGCCCGTTCTTCCAATCTGTCAGTCCATCTGCAGACCCTGCTTCCTCAACACTACATGCCCCTCCACCTACCTTTATATCATCTGAAAGCTTGCCACAAAGCCATCAATTCCATCATCCAAATCATTGACATATAACCTAAAAAGAAACGTTCCCAGTACTGACCACTGCAGAACACCACTACTCATCAGTACGCAAACAACAGGAATTCTGCAGATGCTGGAAATTCAAGCAACACACATCAAAATTGCTGGTAAACGCAGCAGGCCAGGCAGCATCGCATGACTGTACCTCCTCCTAGAGATGCTGCCTGGCCTGCTGCGTTTACCAGCAATTTTGATGTGTGTTGCTAGTCATCAGTAGTCAACCAGAACAGGCCCCTTTGTTCTGACTCTTTTCCTCCTGCCAGTCAGTCAATCATGCATCCATGCTAGTATCTTTCCTGTAATACCATGGGCTCTTATCTTATTAAGCAGCCTCATGTGTAGCATGTTGTCAAAGCCCTTCTGAAAATCCAAGTAAACAACATCCACTGACTCTCCTTTGTCTATCCTGCTTGCTATTTCCTCAAAGCATTCCAACAGATTTGTCGGGTAATATTTCCCTTTACTGAAGCCATGCTAACTTTGGCCCATTTTATCATGTGCTTCCAAGTATCCAAAAACCTCACCCTTAATAATGGATTCTAACATCTTACCAACCACTGAAGTCGGGCTAAATGGCCTATAACTTATTTTTTTTTTTGCCTCCCTGTCTTCTTAAAGAGTGGAGTGACATTTGCAATTTTCTAGCCCTCTGGAACTATTCTAGAGTCAAGTGATTATTGAAAGATCACTACTTGCAATGAGCACAGTTCTAATTCTGGGAAAAGCATGACAAAGCAAGAAAGGATGCAAAAGAAAAGATTCACAGGAATGTTATTTGTATTGGAGGGCTTGAGTTATAAAGAATGTTTAGATTGGTTAAGATTATTTTCCCTGAATGAAGGAGGCTGAGGGTGGCTTTATACTATATTTATAAAGACTGGATATGGGGCAGATAGGTATGGTCTTTTTCCAAGGATAGGGAAGTCTAAAACCAGAGGGCAAAGGTTTAACACTAGAAAAGAAAGATTTTTAGGAGACCTAAGGGCATGTTTTTTACACAGAAGATGGTTGATTTATGGAATGAGCTGCTAGAAGAGATGGTAGAGATTGATGTGGGTAGGCATACTGGTCAGCGTGGACACGTTAGGCCAAGTAGCCTGTGTCTGTGTTGTATAACTTTATGAATCTGTGATTATACTTGTTTGAATTTTACTTCTTTCATGATAAGAATCTTTTTTTTAATATATTCAAGACATCACCAATGAAAAATATTGTATTAATTTCCTGAGTCCATGATACATTGTGAATATGAGTTCATTTAACAGAGAATAAAATACCTTAAAAGAGTTTCTCTTACTTATATGTGAATAAGTACAACTATATTTTCCTGAAAATCTTTTTCATCTTTCAATTTTAATTTCTATCATAAAATATTTAATGCAGTTGAGAAACAGTGAAATGAAACTTTTTACATACCTAAATGACCCATTCATAACAATGATGAAGTTATAACATTTCTAATGAATTTAATCTAACAAGCTTCCAAACTTAATATAACTTAATATTATACTTGATTTACTTGTGTTTGTTATAAAAATGATGAAATATCACCTTTTGCTCTCACAGCGCTGAAAGTATTCCCTACTTTGGTTGTTCCAATAAATAAAATTCCTGTCCTTTTACTGTAATTGCACATATGGTATGTTATGACTCCATTCTTAGCTTCCATTAGTTTTATATCAGGTTTCTGTAATCGGCTGTCAGACTCCCTTCATTTTAGTCCATTTCTGAACAGTTCTGATATAAGTGTCACAATAGTAATTTAGCAGCAAGTCAACATCAATTTCTTGGAATGAAGGAAGGCCTAAGGCTATAAACTATATTTTAATTCAGTGTAATATTTAGTTCTTTTCCTCATACATTTACTTATTTAGGTGAAGTTAAACGTCCAATAGGACAGGTAGCCTCTTTGGAACATTTACACAAGACTGGCACTCACAGGAGGATATTTTCTCATATTTGCTGAAGTAATCATTCAAGAGTACATTTGGTGATGGTATTTGCTAATGCCATGATATCACACGTAGTAAGTTGCAGAATAATTACCTTAACTGGCCCCCTGTCAGTCAGGGTTGAACATGGATATTCCATCTTCCATCTTCCGTTTACAGGATATGCAAACCAAGGCAGTACAATACAGAGAGCAAGCATGTTGCCCATGCCCTCTTTCCATGAATCCAAAGGAATGGTACAGTTTGACACCAGGGGCGTCACAGAAGTTGCCAATCAACACAGGGCTGCATTAGGGACTCCAGCTCTGAAATCTTTCCTCAGGGTTTACTCCAGAAACCTTCACCATGAGTGGGTATAACCACAAGCCAGTGGAGGTTTGAGATAGGAGCTTTCATTCTCCTAGATGAGCTGCCAACCATGGCTGACAAGCCCATCTGCCCAAAGTAAGTGGTTTTAAACCACCAGCAACATGTCCTTGTCCCTTCTCCTGGCAGTAGAAACATTTCCGCCCGGCTTGGTAGCTAAACACCAGGAGCTGAACTTGATTGTCCGAGGCTTTTTGAGACACACGCCATTGGGAACATTTAATAGGTAATGGGGGCTTTCCCCACTATCTCCCATGGGTATGGCAACCATAAGGATCCGGAATAATTACCACATATTGAATAATAAGATTATACTGCCTTCTGTCTCATCCTGGTATGAACAGAGTGAAAATTATTTTCAGTGAGCCAATGAATTTTCAACAGGTAGCATTGGGTGACAGAAGAATATTGGCCTGAATGCTCGGAGAATTCTCTGCTCTTTCCTCTAGCCAGCACAGGTCCTCACATAATTTAATTAGAAAAGAATACTTAAGGGCTTTTACACTAAAATTAATAGCGGAAGAAAATAATTCCTATCATTATTTGACTTTTTCTTTGAAACTTTGAAATTATTGCCTTTATAATTATCTCTTGCTTATGCAGTTGGAGAGTTATATTTGAAAACTCCCACTCCAATAATGTTATCACATTGTGTCACTGTTTACTACATTAATCACTTAACGTCAAACATAGTTATCTTTGCAGTTCAGTACTCATGCAACTTTGAAAGATGTCAACGTTCAGGTAGACATTAAAGATTTCAATGCAGTTTTTTGAAATAATTCTCCGGTCAAAATATCACAAAAAGTGTAAATTGTGCTTGGACTTTGGACCCAGTTGTATCTGAAAATAGTATCGTGTCCTGCAGAACTGATATTATGTGTCAAATGTAATTCAATGGACATCCCTACGGTTCTCTCCACTTCCCCTCCTCTCACATGCATGTCACATCACTTTTTCAATTTCTGATTAAGATTTTTGACCTAAAATGTTAACTCCATTTCTCACCCAACTAATGCTGCTTGCCTTGCTAAGTACTTCTTGCAATTTTTGCTTATGTTTTGGATTTTCAGCATCTGCAGGTTTTCGAGTCAGTGTCACAACATGATTGAATTTGTTAAAAACGTGCATGGCTAAGCTTTTGTACCCTGAACTTATTGGCCTCAATGGTGGTGGGTGATTCTTCTGTGCTGTCTGAGATATCCAGTCGGCCTGCAAAATGATGGGGTTTTGTCTACTGTAAGGCAAAAACTGTTTTAATGTTACACATCTGTGTGTGTCTCTGCAGCACAAGGAAGATGAAGGATGTTCCTGGTAGCACTGCAAATGGAATCACCTTTTCACCCTCCAGTGGGAATTCTGGCAGCCACTGAGCTGTGCCCTGCAGGATTGCAAGAATGGTAATTGGAACAAAAACTTGCAGATGCTGAAAATCCAAAACATTTTTAAAAATTGTTGAAAACACTCAGCAGTGCAAGCAGCATTAGTGAGGAGAGAAAGGAGTCAATATTTCGGGTCAAGAACCCTTGATCAGAAACTGGAAAAGTGATGTGACATGCATGTTTTAGGCTGCAGGGAAGAGGAGAGATGGAGAGAACAATGGAGATGACTGATGAATGGCATATCACTTGTAATGTCAACTCTGCAGGATACAAACAACATTCTAGAGGAACTCAGAATGTCAGGTAGCATCTCTGGAAAGGAATAAGGATTCAACATTTCAGGCCAAGACCCTTCATCAGGACTTCCTTCCAACATCTTGAAAATCTCTTGTGTTCGGTAGGACACAATACCATTTTCAGATAGAAATGAGTCCAAAGTCCAAGCTTCATACCAGGTGATAAGAATATATTTTAAAAATATTTCTTGCACATACTCTGAAAATGCCACAGCAGAAACTTCATTCTGTTTTCCAGTGGAACCTAGAATCAGTGTCAGAGAGATTTTTTGGCACAGAAACAGGCCCTTCAGCCCACGTTGTCAACCGTTGTCTTACCAATACGATCCTACTACCTACATTTAGGCTTCAATACCTTTGTGATTCAAGCATTTGTCTATATGCTTCCTGGTTACTCTTTAGAGGTCTCCCTATTACGGACCAGGGCCAGGGCTCATCTACTGGAGAGGTCAATGTAATTGGCAGCCAATGACTGAGGTGCAACCTCTAAAACGGTCTCATGACCGTATATGACAATAAACTGGACTGGTCTAAGAACACTGAGGCTATCTACAAGAAGGGTCAGAGCTGTCTCTATTTCCTGAGGAGATTGAGGTCCTTTAACATCTGCCGGACAATGCTGAGTCTGTTCTATGAGTCTGTGGTGGCCAGTGCTATCATGTTTGCTGTCGTGTACTGGGGCAGCAGGCTGAGGGTAGCAGACACCAACAGAATCAACAAACTCATTCGTAAGGCCAGTGATGTTGTGGGGATGGAACTGGACTCTCTCACGGTGGTGTCTGAAAAGAGGATGCTGTCCAAGTTGCATGCCATCTTGGTCAATGTCTCCCACCCACTACATAATGTACTGGGTGGGCACAGGAGTACATTCAGCCAGAGACTCATTCCTCCGAGACACAGCACAGAGCGTCATAGGAAGTCATTCCTGCCTGTGGCCATCAAACTTTACAACTCCTCCCTTGGAGGGTCAGACACCCTGAGCCGATAGGCTGGTCCTGGACTTATTTCATAATTTACATATTACTATTTAACTATTTATGGTTCTATTACTATTTATTATTTATGGTGCAACTGTAACGAAAACCAATTTCCCCCGGGATCAATAAAGTATGACTATGACTATTGGCCTTGCACTGGTTGCATGGCCTCTCCATCAACTCTGCATCCATTTCAGGCAGTCACCTTTCTCTCTCCACCCATGTGCTATTTATCAGCCTCCTGTCTCTGTGTTTTGCCCAGCTTTATAAAACCAGGCCTATGCGATAGATCAGTTAAACAGCACTGAAGCAATGGGGTGTTAAACAATTACTCCACTTATCTGTGCAGAGTTATTTTAAATATTTGTTTATTGAGCTTGTTCCTGTTCACCAGCTCGTCATTGAGGCACAGTCAGCGAGTTTCCAAGTGCAGGCAAACTGAGCACCCTGCAGCTCAGCGGGCAAGACTCACACTGATCAACACACACAGAATGCTGGAGGAAAACACCAGGTCAAGCAGTCAGTGTTTCAGGCTGAGCCCCTTCATCGGGACCTCAGCCTGAAATGTCAGTTGGTTATTCCCCATCATAGATACTGCTTGACCTGCTGAGTTCCTCCAGCACTTTATAGGTGTTGCACTGTATTTCCAGCATCTGCAGAATCTTGTGTGTTTAAAGCAGATTTTCCAATTACTGATATGCTGCCTTAGCTCACTAGTCACATGTCCTGAGGATTGGAGGGTGGCTAATGTAACCCCACTTTTTAAAAAAGGAGGGAGAGAGAAACCGGGGAATTAAAGACCGGTTAGCCTAACGTCGGTGGTGGGGAAACTGCTGGAGTCAGTTATCAAAGATGTGATAACAGCACATTTGGAAAGCGGTGAAATCATCGGACAAAGTCAGCATGGATTTGTGAAAGGAAAATCATGTCTGACGAATCTCATAGAATTTTTTGAGGATGTAACTAGTAGAGTGGATAGGGGAGAACCAGTGAATGTGGTATATTTGGATTTTCAAAAGGCTTTTGACAAGGTCCCACACAGGAGATTAGTGTGCAAATTTAAAGCACACGGTATTGGGGGTAAGGTATTGATGTGGATAGAGAATTGGTTAGCAGACAGGAAGCAAAGAGTGGGAATAAACGGGACCTTTTCAGAATGGCAGGCGGTGACTAGTGGGGTACCGCAAGGCTCAGTGCTGGGACCCCAGTTGTTTACAATATATATTAATGACTTGGATGAGGGAATTAAATGCAGCATCTCCAAGTTTGCGGATGACACGAAGCTGGGCGGCAGTGTTAGCTGTGAAGAGGATGCTAAGAGGATGCAGGGTGACTTGGATAGGTTGGGTGAGTGGGCAAATTCATGGCAGATGCAATTTAATGTGGATAAATGTGAAGTTATCCACTTTGGTGGCAAAAATAGGAAAACAGATTATTATCTGAATGGTGGCCGATTAGGAAAAGGGGAGGTGCAACGAGACCTGGGTCTCATTATACACCAGTCATTGAAAGTGGGCATGCAGGTACAGCAGGCAGTGAAAAAGGCGAATGGTATGCTGGCATTTATAGCGAGAGGATTCGAGTACAGAAGCAGGGAGGTACTACTGCAGTTGTACAAGGCCTTGGCGAGACCACACCTGGGGTATTGTGTGCAGTTTTGGTCCCCTAATCTGAGGAAAGACATCCTTGCCATAGAGGGAGTACAAAGAAGGTTCACCAGATTGATTCCTTGGATGGCAGGACTTTCATATGATGAAAGACTGGATGAACTGGGCTTGTACTCGTTGGAACTTAGAAGATTGAGGGGGGATCAGATTGAAACGTATAAAATCCTAAAGGGATTGGACAGGCTAGATGCAGGAAGTTTGTTCCCGATGTTGGGGAAGTCCAGAACGAGGGGTCACAGTTTGAGGAAAAGGGGGAAGCCTTTTAGGACTGAGATTAGGAAAAACTTCTTCACACAGAGAGTGGTGAATCTGTGGAATTCTCTGCCACAGGAAACTGTTGAGGCCAGTTCATTGGCTATATTTAAGAGGGAGTTATATATGGCCCTTGTGGCTACGGGGATCAGTGGGTATGGAGGGAAGGCTGGTGCAGGGTTCTGAGTTGGATGATCAGCCATGATCATAATAAATGGCGGTGCAGACTCGAAGGGCCAAATGGCCTACTCCTGCACCTATTTTCTATGTTTCCATGTTTCTATGTCAATGGGAATATTCTGGTTAGTACCAGATACAGCAAGTGACTACAAGGTGAAGTGTTGCCTCACCTGGGAGAACTGTTAGGGGCGCCAAATGGTGGTGAAGGAGGATGTGCAGGAACAAGTATGCAGGGGTCTGTGCCGGGGGGAGATCAGTGGGGGGGCGGAAAACGAGTGGACAAAGGAATTCTATAGGAGTCATTTGCCTATGGAAAGTGGAGAGTGGTTGGGGGAAAGGTGTGCTTAGTGGAAGAATCCCATTGGAGGTGGCACAATTTATGGAGAATATTGTGCTGGTTATGGAGTTTTGTCGGGTGGAGGTAAAGATAAGGGGAACCTTATGGGAGGCAGGAGTGCAGGAAACAGAGGAGACGCAAGTGAGAGCAGCAACGATGGTGGTGGAAGGAAAACCCCATTCTTTGAAGGAGGATTTCTCAGATGTTCTGGAATAGGTGTTGGTGGTAATGATCAAAGGGTATTTCAAAGATGCAGTCCACATTATTAAGGCAGCCCAAGCTATGAAGAAGCCTAAGAAAGTAAGGTTCTTTCACAGCATTATTTTACTGAGAGCCAATAACACTACTACATTTCGTTTACCCATGTCTGTAATGAGGTCAGAATTAGCATAAGGCCACACGGTAAAGTAGCAAACTAACTAGACTGTTTACCAAATTTATGCATATAATTTATATAGCTTTGCATCTTGCTGGCAAAGATATGCATTCCATTCTAATCAAATATCATTAAATAAAAATTTTGACAAACCTTGTTCTTGTGGCATTAATAATTCATTTGATGATGTTAATATACTTCTGATATTAAAAGCGGAGTAATTTAAATCCTTGCCACTGTTCTTAATGAATACAAGACTGAACAATGGTGTAATTATCTAGTTCACACTTCTATTAATCTTCCTAACACATACATTTAATGACTGTTAATTACCATAGATTAACAGTGTCACTGGAAGATGCCTTGTGTTTTTTTACATGCTCATAACTTACAAAAGGAGGCTAATAAATTACAATTTTACTGTCTCAAATCTATGAAATTATGTACTTAATTAAAGGTTACATTTTCATTTTATTGCTTTGACATCTAAAATGAAAAATATCAGCAAATTATTTTTCTACATTATATTTTTTCATATATAATTTCATGAGGAATTTCATAAAGCTTAAAGAAGTTTGTTTAAAGAGAACTGGACTAGTTGTCAGAATTTCCAAGTGTATTCAGAAACTTGTAGCAGTTAATGCATAACCTCAATATATAATAAATAAAAACAAAATGTAGAAATTATAAACACAAGAAATTTTGCAGATGCTGGAAATCCAAAGCAACACACACAAAATGCTGAAGGAACTCAGGTCAGGCAGCATCTGTGGAAGTGAATAAACAGTTAACAATTCAGACCAAGACCCTTCTAAAGATCCATAGTTGCTACCTGATCTGCTCAGCTCCTCCAGCATTTTGCGCGTGTATAAATTACAGGTAGGAACAGTTCCGTAATTCTAGATGTACCTTTTCATAATAGGCACTCAACACACTTTCCAATAGAGCAAGGGTTCACAACCTTTTTTATGCTATGGACCAGTAACAGTAAGTAAGGGGTCTGTGGCCCCAGGTTGGGAACCCCTGCAATACAGCGATGAAACCATGGATTCTTTCAATCCAGAATAAAATTTGTTGTGGCTATTTGAATTTATTAATTAGTACTTATATTTCACCTCGTGTTGCTAGTTTTCAACAACCATTAGTTGCAGACATTTTGAGGAAGAAGTAACCAGAGACTGAATTAAAAATTCAAGGGCAAAAAAAATTCTTAAGTGATATTGCCATTCAAACAGAGTCTTTCTACTTTTTTGATTGCGATTTTCTTAAGTTTCTAAACTGTAAATTGAAAGCCAAAAGGGTAGGTTAATGAGTTTACACTCCCAGCCGAGAGCTTCTTTCATGAGGGATATCAACTGGAAATTCTGGCATGTACTCCCATGATATAGGATTTGCATCCAAACACCAATTAGATGAGCCTTCACACTAGGTTTTCAGTAGAAAGGCTAGTACATGTCTAAAAAATAACCCCACAAAAACACAGAGTCAAAAGAGACTGCAGATGCTGAAAACTAGAATAAAAGGAGAGCACTGGTGAACTGAACAGGCCAAGCAGTATCCATCAAGGCAAACAGTGCAAATCAATGTTTCTAGTTGAAACCCTGTATCAGAATTGAGAGAAAAAGATTCTTAGTGTGTAGCAGTACTGGGAGGTGGGGGTAGTGGCAGTGAATTGGGTTAGTGGCCGGTGGAACCAGATCGGAAGGGATGATGGACAGGTGGAATTGATGGGGAGAGGGGACAAGGGGGTGAACAAAAGGGAATAAAGGTAGATGGATAGGTGAGTGTACTCATACCACTGGCCTGTAAGCTACTCATGCAGGAAATGAGATACTGTTCTTCCAAACTGTGTTTGGCATCTCAATAGCAAGGGAGGAGGCTGAGGATAGACTTCCTGTGGGAGTGAGAAGGATTCTTAAAATGACATGTACTAGAAACTCCAGATGGCAGTTGTGGATTGGAACACAGGCTCTCCATAAAACAGATGCCTGGTCCATGCTCGATCACACCAATGTCAAGAAGCCCACATGATAAGAACCGAATGAAATAGACCAAGTTGAAGGAGGTGAAGGCAAACTTCTGCCTCATCTGGAAGGGCTGTTTGGATCCTTCATTGGTGGTGATAGGGAACTGCCAAGTGCTGTGGAGAGGTGGTTGGGGAGGAGTGAACAGACCAGGAAGTCCCAAAGAAAGCATTCCTTGTGAAAAGCAGAAAGTGAAGGGAAGAGGGGAAAATGTGGCTTGAGCTGGCAGGAATGAGAGAGGATGATGTGTTAGATGCAGAGGCCAGTAGGGTGAAAAGTGAGCTCTGATTCTATTCTACACGGTGAGAGGTGAGGTCAGAGCAGGCCTATGGGAAATGGAGGAAATACATGTGAGGGCTCCATTAACCATGGCAGAGGGGAAGTCACACTTCTGGGAGGAGACTTCAGAAGTTCCCAGGGCAGAAGTCCTCACCTGGAGAACAAATGCAGCAAAGGCTGGAGAAATTTCTTTCATGTTCCGTCTCAGTTCTGATGCAGGGTCTCAACCTGAAACATTGGCTTGCACCTTCCACCTTTTGCCTCCATGGACACTGTTTGACCTGTTGAGTTCTTCCAACATTGTTTTTGACCCACACATTCACTACCTAGTTTTGTGATGCAATGTGGAGACATTGGTTGTAGAGTCATGGAGACGGACAGCACAGAAACAGACCTTCAGCCCATTGTGTCTACACTGACCACCCATTTATACTAATTCCACATTAACCCCATTTTTGTTATTCTTCCCATATTCTCGTCAACTTCCCCAGATTCTATCATCTACCAACACACTAGGGACAATTTACAGTGCCCGATAAACCTTCCAACCCATATATATTCACGGTGTAGGAGGAAACTGGGGTACCCAAAGGAGACTCATATGATAAGGACAATGTGCAAACATGACACTTGTAGTACCCAAGATCAGGACTGAAACCAGTTTCTGGGCCTGTGAGGCAACAGCTTTATTAACTGAACCATCACACTGTTGTTGTGATGCCATTAAGAAATTTTTGTCATCAGCTCTGCAAACAAGAGCCTGAGCCATAGGCTTCGATCTTCACATCCACATCAATCACTTCTCCACCCACAAGAGCACGAGATAATCAAGGGAAGAAAGGTTTAAAAACCCAGAGCCCATTATCATTGCTGAAAGGTGCAGAAATTATTCCCCCTCACAAGACATCGGTGTTCAATTAACAAATTTTCAAAGTGATTCCATCATTATTGCCACAACACAAGTTAAACAATGGTTAGGTCCAAATTTCAAAGTAAATTTATTACCAAAGTACATATATGTCACCAGATATGACCCCGAGATTCATTTTCTTGAGGGCATACTCAGCAAATCCATTAAGAGAATAATAGCCATAACAGAATCAATGAGAGACAGCACATTCAACCAGTGAGCAAAAGACAACAAATTGTGCAAATACAAAAAGAAATAACAATAATAAAATAAATAAGCAATAAATATCGAAAACATGTGAGGAAGCGTCCTTGAAAGTGAGTCCCTTGGTTGCGGTAACATAACAATGATAGGGCAAGTGAAGTTGAATGAAGTTATCCTCTCTGGTTTGAAAGCCTGATGATTAAGGGGTAATAACTGCTCCTGAACCTCGTGGTGTGAGTCCTGGGGCTCCTGTGCCCTGTACCCTCTTCCAAATGGCAGGAGTGAGAAGAGTACATGTCCTGGGTGGTGGGTGTCTCTGATGATGGATGCTGCTTTCCAGCAGACAGTGTTTCATGTAGATGTGCTCAGTGGTGGGAAGGCTTTACCCATGATGGACTGGGCTGTAACTGTACAATGATTGGTAGATGGTACAATCAGGATATGAGCCTGTGGAGGTCCAAGTGATTTGGATCTTTTGAGCCCACGCCCACCTTGTGGAATAGGAGTATTAATCTATTTTTTCAAGAGAAAGGGACTACTTGACCACAGGCATTCTGCAATAGTCCATTTCACCTGACAGGAAGAAGCAGCCAAAGGAGAGTGTGATGAGGCTGGGACGGGGATTCTTCCCCCAGTGTGTGTGTAGGAACGCATGTTTCCTTTGGGCTTCCTTCAGCAAAACTTTATCTGAAAAAAGTGACACATGGGACTCAAGGCAGACGAGTTTGAGCTGCTGCACATTGGAAGGACAAACCTGAGCAGGTCATACACAGTGAACAGCAAAGCACTGAGGGGTGCATTAGAACCAAAGGATCTGGGAATACAGACACATAGTTCCTTGGAAGTGGCATCACGGTTAGATAGGGTCATAAAGACAGCTTTTGGAAAATGGGTCTTCATAAATCAGAATACTGAGTACAGAAGTCGAGACGCTATGTTGAAGTTGGTGAGGCCAAAATTGGAGTATTGTTCCAATTCTGTTCTGGTCACCGATCTACAGGAAAAATATCAACAAGATTGAAAGAGTACAGAGGAAATTTACAAGGATGCTGCCAGGACTTGAGGACCTGAGTTATGGGAAAGGTTGAACAGACCAGGACTTTGTTCCCTGAAGCATAGGGGAATGGGGGACATTTACTAGAGGTATACAAGATTTTGAGAGGTACATATAGGGTAAATGCAAGCAGACTTTTTCCCCCACAGAGTTTTGGTGTCACTAAAATTAGCAGTCATAGGTTAAAGTTGAAAGGTGAAATATGTAAAGGAACCTGAGGGGGAACATCTTCACTGGGGATGGAGTAAGTGTGGAATGAGCTGCCAGTGGATGTTTTATACAACATTTAAGAGAAGTACATAGATGTGAGGGTCATGGAGGTCTATATTCTGGGCATGGGTCAACAGAACTGGGCAGAATTACAGGTTAGCGCAGACGAGATGAGCCGAGGGACCTGCGCCTATGTGTAGTGCTCCATGACACCATGACATCCAAGAACCTCTGCCCATCAGTCTCTGAACTACTGAGAGTTGTGGGATCCAGGGCATCTTCAGCAGGCGAGGGGTGAGAAGCCACGCCCATAGACCAATCTACAAGCCATATGTCTAATCAACACCTGGGTCCTGGACCTGCGGGATTCTGGTGAACACCTGAAATCATGTTCGACCTTGATAATCATCGACTTACTTGAAAATTGCATGCTAAATTAGGACTCTCCAACAGCCACTTCTTATTAGCACCACACTCATTTAGCACCTGTTTTCTGCCTTTGGCAATAAAACTCTTCCAAGGATTTCTACTGAGTTTTACAAGTTATCAGGGCTTTAGTCCTTTACTCTCCCCCATCTGCCTACCTGCCTTAATAGTGAGCTTAATTTGTCAGTCATGGTAATTAGTTTGTCTGTAGCAATCAATGTCCTCCTTCTTGTTCACTGATATTGATAAGGGCAGTGCTATGTAGCCATCATTGCATAACATTCTTTACCGGTGGACAGGGCTGAGCTGTGGGAAGGGATTTGTGTCTTATTGCCATTGCTAACGGCCCCAGGGCAAGAGCATACTGGCTGCTCTGGAACCATGCAGCTGCTCAGGAGAATGTTCCGCAAAGCTGCATGGGCAGAGCGCCAGCTCCACAACCACTGAAATTCTGCTTTCCAAATCTAAATTAAAGGGATATGCACGCATTAAGGGTCACTTTCTGAGTATGGTTTCATCTTTATCAACATTCAGCATCAAGTTCACGTGGGCAAGATTTGGGGGCAGGGCGAGGAGGAGACAAAATGTGTCGAGTATAACTTAACCAGAAGGGTTCAGAGACGGTATGGTCAGGTGAGGATGTGAACGAGCAGCGTAGCAGCTACCTCCCTACTTCAGAAATAACGCAGGAGCAATGTATGAGGAGGGTTGTTCCAAATGACATAAGATAACAAGGTGCTATTCAGGGGAGGAAGATCAATGATGCACACTATCTGCAAGGCCTAAGGCGCAAGAGAATCTGACCAGAAGATATTACCCATGTGCTCTCATAATCCTTTATGAATTTAAATCAGAGTGGATATCTAAGGAACTCGATTGGAGAGTTTTATTCTTTCTCACTCCATCTCTCTCTGGATCTGTTTCTCTGCATTTTGCTGCTGATTTTCCTTATAATGAACACTGAAAGATTTCCATAATGGTCAGCCAGCCCAAGCAGCCAGGGAAGCAAATTGAAAATCTACTCCCAGGTCTTGACTAACCTTATCTACTGCCTCTGCTGTTTCTCTATTGCGCTGTCAACACATCTTAAATCCGTCTGTCTCTTAATATACGAGAAACACTTGGCAGTTGGCATACACGATCCATTAATTAAAAAATTGGCAACCAGAGCCCATTTTTCTTTTCACACATAAACATGGAACAGCAGTCAGTGGCTGTTAAAGGAGCTTGTGCACAGCATCACTTTGATATTTCCATATGGCAGGAGAAAAGCAAAATGTAAGATACTTCATACTTTGAAGAAGAGCCAGATTATAATTTATCATTATGTCATCATTTCCACATCAATGTAAGTCAGTTTGCACTGAGTATCAACATAAAGAGTGACAGATCAACTTAAAATCTGGCAGTCAATCAGATTCCTTGAACACCACACCAAAAAAAAAATTTATACCATGTTTATTGTATAGGTCCATGATTTTTTTTTTGATGTACCTCTGTGTAATAGGATCAGCTTCTCCATGTCAAATCAAGAAACATTCTTTCTCTGAATCTATTTAATTTTACCCAAAACACCAACAGCGATGATGGAAATGGGATTTAAAGCTGTAAATTTCTAAGTACATGTTCATCTAATAAACAGCCCGGACATCGTAGGTCAGAAAGTGGAGGAGTTACAGAGCAGACTTAACAGAGGTATATTTGGCACCATAAGACAGAGGAACATATAGCCAGAGTCGTTTTGATGAGAAAATCAGAAGAGCATGCAGAATAGAAGCAGGTGTGAGCTGTATGGCTTCTCAAGTTTGTTCCCCCCACCCCATGCTGATGTTCAACACTAACTCACATTCCTGTCCAAACCCACAATTGCAGAAAAAAATAAAACACACTGTTTCCGACTGTTTTATTTGACCACTTTGATCAATTAGCTGCTTTTCTATTACAAAAAGCATGCTGCCATGAACATTGGCTATTTTCAAATCTGGAAAATATCAGAAGTTTGCAATTATTATGCTCTAATCCACAGAGACTCAAGTGTAAAGAAGTATTCCCAACTCTGAGCTGAGGACGATATCGCTGTGTAAGGAAACGATTCCCTTCTGTAAACAACCAACAAAACTTTGATTTGAACCTAATTTCAGCTTGAGAAGATGATGAGCAAAGTCATAAGCACTCCTTGTTATAGATAAGCATGAAATGCCTCCTGCATAGTGTTCAGCAGGGCTCAGGCATCAAGGGGAAGATCTGTTCATAAACAATTTTTACTCAAGCGAGAAAGTTACTAGATTCCAATCCAGTTTAAATAGAATAAGCTGTAGGGGTTGCTAGTCTGCTGAGGCAAACAGAGTTTAGTCTGAAATAAAAATGTCTTGCAGGCTAAGAAGGAGAGATGAATTCTTTTTTTTTTATATTTATGTATTCCTCTGTGGAGAGCAAAATGTGGAGCCTGGTTCATCTTGAATACCATGCACCCTGAAAATACCTAAGTAACACACCCCACCCACTTCGTTGTTCATTATGACATACAAACTCCACAAGAGCCATGACCTTGATGAGATTGAATTCCAGCCACCGAGGTTTAACTTGGAACTGACAGCCTTGTTCAATATGAAATATGAGGTACAAAGCCCCAGAGTGATAACCATTTCAGAACATAACATCTCGCTCATTCTGAAACAAACTGGGGAATGAGCAGATACACAATGAAAAGGAAGTTGATGTCTTATGTCATCAGAACATGAGCCATAATCCCATTGGGACACATAAGATACTGAGAGGGAATGAGATAATAAATTCCTTTTCAAGATTCAAGATTCAATCATGTTTAACGTCATTTCCATACAAATGTAAAGGAATATGAAATAATTGCTACTCCAGAACCAATGCAGCAGAAAGAAAACACAATAAGATAAAGAACACAATAATTTTAAAAATCCACAATAAATATAAATTCATAAGAAAGCTTAAATACATAGATTGATTTATGTACATAAAGTGATGCTAGATACACTAGGTGACTGATAGGAAATGATAAAGCAGTGGTGTTAGGGGAGTGGAGGGGTGGGTTAGTGGGTGGAGGTGTTGATCAGCCTTACTGCTCGGGGAAAGTAACTGTTTTTGAGACCAGTCCTGCCAAAGGGTCTCGGCCCAAAACGCTGACTGTACTTTTTTCCTGGCCTGTTGAGTTCCTCCAGCATTTTGTGTGTGTTGCTTGGATTTCTCTTGTTTTTGGGACTAGTGGCCGTGGCGTGGATGTTACGTAACCTCCTCGCTGGTGGGAGTGGGAAAAACAGCCCATCAGCAGGATAGGTAGGATCCTTTATGATATTGTTTGCCTTTTTCTGGAACCTTTCAGTATATGCTCTAAGCGCTTGATGGAGGGTAGTCTGGTGCAGTTTGTAGCTGACTAAAGAATCTTGAACTGTGCATAGTCATTGAAAAGGAGAAATGAGTCTTATAATACAACTCTGAAGCACACAGGCTTTGAATAAGTTCAAGGTGGAATCAATGGATTCTCGGCCAACGTGAGAATTAATGGCTGTGAAGATGAACTAGGTGAATTTGAGGCCTATAATCAGCCATGGTCTTACATAATAACCAAACAAGCTTGAGAGGCATTGTGGCCTGCTCCTGCACTTACTTCTCTTGATCATAACATCTCACATTGTACTTATGGCCAGCCAAACAGCTGTCACAGGCAACACCAACAGAGTATGAGGGCCTCAAATATATGCAAGCAGAACAATATGGCCTTAAGCAACTGCTGGATACAAGGAGAACCTGAGCTCTGAATCGGAAGCTAAAACTCTATCCAACCATGAAACATTTGGGTAAAGTCCTGATGAAAGGTCTGATGCACCATCAATAACTCCAAAAGACTGGAAGTAGAGTAAATACTGAAAGGCTTTTATTAGCAGTAAAATGTGACCTCCAGCATGCTGAGTGTCTGCCCCTGGACTGAGAGGAAGAGCCATGGCCCAACCGCCTTTATTCAGGGGTCTGTGGGAGGAGCCACCGGGGCAGTCAGCAGCGGGGCGTGTCCAGACAGGTAACCCAGTTACAACATATATATACGGTTTACTACAAGGTCTCAGCCTGGAACCTCGACTGTTTACTCCTCTCCATAGATGCTGTCTGACTTGCTGATCAGCATTTTGTGTGTGTTAATATGAAACACATATGTTGGCACAGGAATATCAAAATACACTAAAAAGATCAAAAAGTCACTGAAGAAACACCGCAGAAAGACCAGCAGGGAGGCAGGTTAAGTGTTTTGTAAAATTGACAGCCTCTCAACAGCCCTGGATACTTACCATAATTGACAGTTACCTCCAAAAACATAGACTGTCACAAAAGGAGTGAATGACTACTCCATTCATAAACTCACCTTTCCTTCCTGATTTTAAATCACCAAGGACTGTGTGCCTGGGGGAAAAAATAGCCACCAGAAAAAATCCTGCATGAAATTAAGATGCCAATCGGAGTTCTTCATAGATTAAAAGGGGAATAAAATGACTACATTCTCATTTCTGGCTGAAACAGGAACTGAAGTGTTGGAGACACTGCTCTGCGGTCGGAATCTATCAGGTTACCACTGTTGCACTCCAGTCTTGCCTAGATTTCCCAATATCTTTGCCCAAGATGACATAGGGAGTTGGTGACTCATTGCAAGTTGTTCCATGCAGATCCCCTCATTTACCACTACACCAGAAAATTGCTTGCAGATGCTATGCTAAGTGTGACTAGATGAAAGTTCCAAGACGCCACTTATTTCAATGAGTTTATAGGCTACAGATATAGGAGATTCTATTTGCTTTAGTTTAATACTAATAATTATTTTCAAGTGGTTTATCTGATTTTCATTAACTTTTTTTGGTTTCTTATTACTTCCATTTTATATTCTTTAAAAGTAATAAAATATTCAATATAGTTTTAAAAATTATTTTTTACAGCTGCCAATGCTGAGACTCCGTTGAGACAGCTGCTGGAGCTGTCATGAGCATCAGATAGAGATGAACCACATTTTTCTACCCGAAGTCCAGCTGTTGTCTAGTGCACACACCTGCACTTAGAAGAAGGGACCATATGCACAGCATTCAAGTTTGTTGATGACATAAAACTATGTGGGCAAGTAGATTGTGGAAAGAACACAAAATCATTTCAAAGCAACATAGGTAAGGTTAACTAAGTGGGGAAAAAAAGTAGCATGTTTATCTAGTCTTGGTCTCTTTATCATGGGAGAGATATACTTGCTTCAGAGATAGCACAATTAGCTTAATGCTGATGGATTCCTCATGCTGTCTGTAAGACCATAAGATCATAAGATATAGGAGTAGAATTAGGCCTTTTGTCCCATCAAGTATGCTCTGCCATTTCATCATGGCTGACCTCAGCCCCAATCTCCTGCCTTCTCCCCATATCCCTGATTAATCAAGGATCCATCCACCTCTGCCTTAAATATACGCAATGCCTCCACAGCCGTCTGTGGCAATGAAATTTCAAAAATTTGTCACTCTCTGGTGAAAGAAATTCCTCCTCAACTCTGTTCTAAATGGACATCATCTATTATGAAGCTGCGTTCTCTGGTCTTAGACGCCTCCACCATAGGAAATATGCTCTCCAAATCTACTCTATTGAGGCCTTTCAACGTTTGAAAAATTTCAATGAGATTCCCCCTCATTCTATTGAATTCCAGTGAGTACAGGCCCAGAGCCATTAAATGCTCCACATATTACAAGCCCTTCAATCCCCCATTTGAACCCTGTCCAATATCAGCACATCTTTATGAGGAAGTATTGAGTAGAATAATCCAGTAGTCTCTGAAGTTTAAAAAAATGAAAGTGGTCTCAAAAATATGAAGGAACTTGGTGACTGGGACATTACTTCTCTTGTATTGAGACTCATCAACTTAGAGACATCTTCACAAGATAAAGAATGTGACTGAAATTAGGGAACTTTTCTTCACCCAAAGAGTAAGGAATTTTTGGAATTCTATTATTCAAAGGATTGTTCAGTCTTTGAGCATATTCAAGATTCAATTGGATAGAATCCTGGAATCTCAGGCAATCAATGTATGTCAAGTTTCGGTGAGAAAGTAAGGCTGAGGTAAGCCCTGAGCCATGATCTTTGCAATTGGCTGGATAGGCTCAAACTATAATAATTTCTGCTCCTACTTCTTATGGTCTCGTGTTTTTTAAAGTACATTAGTTGGTTCACTGAAAAGAGAAAGAAGCAATTTGCTCTTAAATCATTTGCAATGATTCATTTTCCATTAGCGCTTGTCCAACAAAGAAATTGTAGGAACAGAACAAAAAAACAAAAAAGAATAGAATCATTTAGAAATTATTAACAACTTAATAATACTGGTGACCACCTTTCCCTAATGATCATCAAACAATTGGACTTTAAATGGTCTGATAACTCAGTTTTGCACACCTCAGTGGTCATTGAATTACAGGAAAAACATGATTGCCCTGGAGTAAGAGCAGAGGGGAGATGTCGGAGTGTTTTTTGTTGGGACTAGAAAGTTGTAACTAAGAGAAAAGGTTAGATAAGATGGAATTCTTTTCGTGGATCAGAGAGAAAACTTAACTGATCTAAGTCTAGATGCAGTAACATGGAAGACTTACTTCCAACGACAGTGCAATAAAAAAGGGGCATATATTTGAAGAATTGGTGGGAGAATAAGGTGATTGAAAACATTTTTACCAGCCATAGAAGCATAAACTAAATGGATTGATACGTACCTGACACACTGTTGTCCTCTAGAGTACAAACACATGCTGGAGGTTTGATCAAGATGGTCAGGCCAAGTGGCCTCCTCCTACAACTTAAAATTATTCTATGATTAGAATAAACATAACTCTCCTGCTGTCTGTGCGGAATTTTCATCTCCAATATCCCAAAGATGAGCTGGTTATTAGGTTAACTAGCTCCCTTAGTATAAGTGGTTGGCGGAGGTGCAGATACTAACGGGCATGTGCAGGAGAATAGGTTTCAATAAGATCAGCAGGGGAATGAAAATCAAAACACTATAGATGCTAGAAATATAAAATAATACAATAATGCTGGTAGCACTCAGCAGGTCAGGCAACATGTGTGGTAAAAGAAAAATGCTTTTGTTCTACATTTGCTGCCTGACTTAATATGTGTATCAAATATTTTCTGCTTTTATTTTCAATAAGTGAAGGAATAGGTTTGCTCTGAAAGCCAGCGTAGACTCAATGGGTTGAATAATCTCTGTTACAAGAAATATATGAAAATATCAGGGAGATGAAGTATCATTGCCTGATATTCTATAGAATAATTTCAAATATTTATCTTTTCTCTTCTTTATTTTCCAGATTCTCCTGTTGCAGATATGTTTGTCAAATAATACATAGCTTGCAATTATCTGTCACGTTTCTGCCCAAAAAGTAAATTCTTTTTAAGCTGCTCTGCACCTGCTTTGTGAAAACAGGTCATAACCACTCATGTATTCACATCTTTTTATAAGTTACTTTCAGAAGAATAAATTAATTAATCCACATTGCTTAATGAAACAAAGCAACCCACTTTACTCCAGCTACATCTCAAATATTCTCCCTCTGACTTCAGAAGGAAGTTATATCACATGACACAATTCATTTTAAGGAATAGTGAAACTTTGATAAATGCGATAGCAGGGAAGTTTCCAGCCTCATTTTTCAATGACCTACTTCCATCATCCATTAAGTGGAAAAGTAGGATCATTTGAACTTTGCAAGGGCTTCAGGATTGTCACAGACTACAATACCAATGCTATGTAATTTAAGTTCAAGTCCAAGTTCAAGTTTAATTTTCATTCAACCATACATGAATACCCATGAATACAGCCAAATGAAACAATGTTACTCCAGGGCCAAGGTGCGAAACATAGTACCAACAATTATACACAGTACAAAGCACATCATACACAGTACAAAGCACATACTGTATAACACAAAATACTCTGTCACCCACTTCAACTTTACTTCACATTCCCATTCAGATATGTCCATACATGGCCTCCTCTACTGCCATGATGAGGCTAAGCTCAGGTTGGAGGAGCAACACCTCATATACCGTCTGGGTAGTCTCCAGCCCCTTGGTATGAACATAGAATTCTCCAACTTCCAGTAATTCCCTCCCCCTCCCTTCCCCTATCCCTAAGTCACTCTGCCCCCTCCCCCAGCTGCCTATCACCTCCCTCATGGTTCCGCCTCCTTCTACTACCCATTGTGTTTTCCCCTATTCCTTCATCACCTTTCCTGCCTATCACCTCCCTGCCTCCCCTCCCCCACCCCTTTATCTTTCCCCTTACTGGTTTTTCACTTGGAACCTGCAAGTCTTCTCCTTCCCACCCTCCCCCCACCTTCTTTGTTTCCACAGATGCTGCTCGACCTGCTGAGTATCTCCAGCATGTTGTGAGTGTCACATACTGTATAACATAGTAGCAATACAGTCAAACAAAAAATATATAGTCCAAATCTCTGAATCCATGAATGTTGCGGCAGTCTGCAGCTGAACACA
The DNA here is from genome assembly GCF_963921235.1 of Mobula hypostoma. NCBI lineage: Eukaryota > Metazoa > Chordata > Chondrichthyes > Myliobatiformes > Myliobatidae > Mobula > Mobula hypostoma. The sequence goes on along the minus strand of NC_086102.1, from coordinate 61,460,661 downwards.
ATACAGCTTGTCTTCTGCCAAGCAGACACTGGAGCCAGCACGACTCCAGCATGGATCCTATGCCAGACCACCTCCAACACCTCCCCATAGGCAGCTGCAAATAGGCAACACTGTGGCCTGAAGTTTAGTCCTCGCTACAACTGAAGCCACAGATCTTACCCGCCATTTGCCAATAAGTCAATTACTCGGACTTGCAGCATTCCATAGCACCAAAGTCTAAACAGGTCTTATGATCACGAGAAAAGCAACCAAGATAATCGCTGTTAGACTGCACACCGATGTCTCACTATTGCAGGTAGCATCACAGTCCACACCATATCGAGCTCCTTCAGTATCTCTGCCAATAATCAGCCCACTGATGGGGTACATCTGCAGTACTTTAAGATCTTAATGTCCAGCAGCGTCTTGCAATAGTAAAAAATACATTTGAAAAAGATAATGACACCTTTGGTTTACCCCATTGAAGCCACTGTGTCAAAGTACACCACCATCTTACCAGAACTAGAAGTTACAGTTTCTGAACAGTTCAAACTTGGAAAATAATTCTTTTAGATGACTTGGGAGCACTTGGTTTTTGTCTCTAACATGATCCATGCAAGCTAACTCTGTCATGTCTCTCCAGTGCCCAATATCTCTCTTACTCCTTATGGCTGCAAAACTGAGCTGTGTTAATTAATTTGATTTGAGGGGCTTTGGGAACCTATCAGATCTTCTTCACAAGGTCAAGATCTTCTTTGACAAGGTGTCAGACATGAGGCTGCTTAACAAGTTAGGAGCCCATGGCATTACAGGAAAGATTCTAGAAGGGATAAAGCAGTGGATGATTGGCAGGAAGTAAAGAGTGGGAATAAAGAGAGCCTTTTCTGGTTAGCTGCCAGTAATTAGTGGTGTTCAACAGAGGTCTGTGTTGGGACTGATGCTTTTTACATTATATGTCAATGATTTGAATGATAGAATTGATTGCTTTATTGCAAAATTTGCAGACAATATGAAGATAGGTGGAGGGGCAGGTAGTTCTGAGAAAGTAGAGAAGCTATGGAAGGACTTAGATTAGGAGAATGGGCAAAGAAGTGGCAGATGGAATATACTGTCAGGAAGTGTATGATCATGGACTTTGGTAGAAGAAATTAAAGGGTTGACTGTGTGCTAAATGGAGAGAAATTACAAAAATCTGAGGTGCAAAGTGACTTGGCAGTCCATGTGCAGAATTTTGTAAGGTTAATTTGCAGCAACACACACAAAATGCTGGAGGAACTCAGCAGGCCAGGCAGCATCTAGGAAAAGAGTATAGGCAGCATTTCAGCCCAAAACATTGACTGTACTCTTTTCCTAGATGCTGCCTGGCCTGCTGAGTTCCTCCAGCATTTTGTGTGTGCTGTTCGGATTTCCAGCCTTTGCAGATTTTCTCTTGTTTGTGGTTAATTTGCACTCTGAGTCTGTAGTGAGGAAGGCAATGTGAAGTTAGCATTCATTTTGAAAGGACTGGAATATAAAAGCAAGAATGTAATGTCGAGACTTTATAAAGCATGGTGAAGCCTCACAGAGAATTGTGAGCAGTTTTGGGCCTCTTATCTTAGAAAGGATGTGCGGAAACTGGAGAGGGTTCAAAAGACATTCACGAAAATAATTCCAGGATTGAATGACTTGTCATAAGAACAGCATTTGATGGCTCTGAGCCTGTATTCACTAGAATTTGGAAGAATGTGGGTGACCTCATTGAAAACTATGGAATGGTGAAAGGCCTAGATAGAGTAGATGTAGAGAGGATGTTTTCTATGGTGGGAGTGTCTAATACCAGAGGATGCAGCCTCAAAATAGAGGGATGACATTTAGAACAGAGATGAGTGAGAAGGAAATTCTTTAGCCAGAGAATGGAGTATTGGTGGGTTTCTTTGCCACAGGCAGCTGTGGAGGCCAAGTCTTTATATATACTTAAGTCAGAGGTTGATAGATTCTTGATTGGTCAGGACATGAAGGGATATGGGGAGAAGGCAGGAGATTGGGGCTGAATGGAAAAATGGATCAGCCATAATGAAATGGAGGAGCAGACTCGATGGGCCAAATGGGCTAATTCTGCTCCTATATCTTATGGTCTTTAGCCTCATCCTCATGCTTGCATTTTCTGGAATGTTTAGTGAAAGTTGTTGACTATTGAAGACCCTGCCCTGATCTGGAGTTACACTCTGACTTCAGTTCTTTGCGGGAATGGGATCCGCTCTCAGAGCCTCATGACCGGCCGCTTTTTGATTTCCCAGGGAGGCAGCCTGGAAGACTAGTGCACCTTCAGGGTGCCGGATTTTTGTGGCTGTGGAGATGGGCTGATTCAAGACCGATGCCCCAGACTGAGGCATTGCAGGAGAACATGGAACATTGGGAGCAGTGGGTCAGCTGCTGGCTGTGTGCCCTGAGACCTGAGCTCTCTGGGTGAAGAGCTTGGAAAAAGTGACTCAACAGACTTTTAACATCATAAATCAGCAAGTTGTTTGTTATGCCTCCCCTCTCACTGTGAAATGGAGATATCTCTTTTTTCCCTTATTAGTGGGAGAGAGAGAGAGAGAGAGAACTTGTGGTATGTCAGATTACCGGATGAACGAGTAGTTTTTAGGTTACTGCAAGTCTGTGCTTTATTGATGCTTTGTTGCACCCTTGAGTGCTCGGTGGAGGGTGCCAATGCTTTTTTGCTGGTGGTGGGGGGTCATTGCCTTGCAGCTGCTTGTGCGTGGGAGGTGTCTTTGGGGTTCTAACATTTAACTGTCATTCATTCTTTGGGGCACTCCTCTGCTTTTGTGGATGTTTGCAAAGAAAAAAAATTTCAGGATGTATATTGTATACTTTCCTCTGACATTAAATGTACCAATTGAACCTATTGTTTCTTGTATTTTTGCTTAATTACTTAAATATTCTGACACAGGAGGCCATTCAGTCATTCAAATTTGGCTCCCAGAGCAATCCCATCAATCCAATTCCTCCTGTCATTATTTCCTTCTATTCCTGCAATTGATTTTCTCTCACATGCCCGTTAGTTTGCCACTTGACTCTTCTGCCTCATGTCTCCCCTAAGTTAATTTATTGTACCCAATCAACTTACCAGCACATCCTGGGGATGTAGTAGGAATCCAGGGCACCCAGCAGTAAAAGGAACAGTTACGGGGAGAACATACAAACTCCACACAAACAGGAGGTCAGAATCAAACCCAGGATATTGGAACTATGAGGCTGCATAGCTAACTGTGGTGCCATTCATGAAATAGAGAAATTAACCTAGTTGAGGATATTGTGAGGCTCTCCCAGTCCATTTAACTCAGGCATCCGCCTTCAGAACATGTGGAGCCAGCCAATACAACAATTACAACTATTAATTGGATTTGAATTCACGATCCATAAATCTCCACTGCTAAGCCAAAAAATTAGTATAAAGTGTAGGTCAGAAATCAATACGAATTAATTTTGCATCGATGGTAGAATGAATACATTTTTTGTCTAACTATGCTTCATCTTCTGAACAATCAGGCTATTTGTGGTGCATTTCTGTGTAACTTTACACTGACAATTCAAACAGTAGAACATAAACAAGACAAGTATAAGCTTTTTGTTCAACATATTTTCTTTGCTTAGTTGATCCAAATGGCAAATAGTTTAAGTGTTCCTGAGTAAATTATTTTCTAAAGTTCAAAGTTCAAAGTAAATTTATTATCAAATTACAGTGGATTCGGGTTAATTAGGCATATCAAAACCAATACATTTTGGCCCATTTAAGTGGCTGCACCAATTAGCCAAAATTTCATAGAAATAGTTTAAAAAAATAACAAAGATAAAGTGAGTAACAAATTATGTATCTAAGTGAAATACAGAACAAATTTAAACATCATCAAAACTAGTACAGTATTATAAAATTGTGTATTAGTTCCTAATAGTTATCGACAGAGGAATTCATCTGCCGCATTCTTTTGATTGACGTAAATGAACAAAATCAGGGCAGATACCTAATGCAGATATTGAACTGCCTTCATACAATGCTATCAATGATTGCATCTTCCAAATCTTCATTTTAATTGTAACATTCAAGATGATTGTCAATACCTTTAAATTCTTCAAAGTTCCTAACTGATAAATCACGCCCAATTGTTTTTGGCATCTCCAAGCCTCAGTACTTGAAACCACAGTGAGCAAAACAGTTCTGAATTGTCCTACTGTTTATTTCAACCAACTTTCAGTGACAAAAATTGCTGCTTTTTGAAGACAAGTACACACAACTGAAGCTATTGAATAATTGTTCACTCTAAGCACGGTGTATTGCTTACAAAATGCTGGAGGAACTCAGCAGGCCAGGCAGCATCTATGGAAAAAAGTACAGTCAGCCCAAAACGTCAACTGTACTTTTTTTGCATAGATGATGTCTGGCCTGCTGAGTTCCTCCAGCATTTTGTGCATGTTGCCCAGATTTCCAGCATCTGCAGATTTCTCGTTTGCTCTAAGCACGGTGTCTAGTCTACCAGCCACGTGCACATGTCTAACGCTAGTTAGAAACTGTTCAGCAATAGTCTCCCGTCCCAATTAAGCAGCAGAGTGTCCCAAATGAACAAAAAAAGGGAACCCCAGCTATTTTCTCAAATAGTTTTTGTTCTTTAAGAGCTGCCCCAATTAACCAGAATGCACTTTACAGATATGTCACCATATGCTACCCTCTGATTCATTTTCTTGTGGGTACTCACAGTAAGTACAAAGAAACACAATAGAATCAATGAAAAACCACACAAGAAATGATTGACAAACAACCAATGTGGAAAAGACAGCAAACTGTGCAAATACAAAGAGAAAAAATGAACAAACAAAATAATAATTGATGAATAAAGGTTCAGTGTCCAATCACAAAGACCCAATAATTTGTCAGTTGCACATAGCCTTTGAATATTGCAACCCTCAGCCCTTGATATGTTCCAGCATACTGAAGCATAGGCATTGATCTGTTTGTGAAATCCTGTCCTTTCATTTTATTTGAATCAGCACAAAGATGAAAGATTGTAATAATGAATACGATGCCTCATTGAATCTAATCATGCTAAATGGGAGCAGATTAAGCATTCCCTGCACAATCAGTCATTGGTTTCAGAGTTTGTCATGTGTGGAGAAGGCCACAAGGGAAATTGTCACTAATATATATATATATAGTCACTGCAATCTTAGTCACATTATCAGGTACGATACGGAGACACCACAAGATTACACTGCAGAAAAGTCCCCAAGGTATTTACAAAACTGCTCAAATGCATCTTTGGGAAATGAAACAACCAAAACAACCAGTTGTCAGAGAAGTACAATATTGTTTCTTGTAGATATGCAGACCAAGTCATGAATGACCACAGGTCTATTTAAGTACCTTGTCAGTTTGCTTTCTAAGATCACAGCTAATTTCACTTTTAGTAGCACAGTAGCACTGCGGTAGAGAATTTATCTCCACCCTCTAATCTGGGAGGCAGCAATAATTGTATCTGTTTAATCATGTCTTTAAATTATTTAACAACAATAAGTTACACTTTTGGGGGTAAACTCCTCCAGAAAATATTCATTGGTGGGGAAAGGTGTGTGGTTGAGTGCTCTGACAACCTGACTTAGAGTATAGAATTTTTACATACTGATGAAGACTGATTGAATAAGATAATAAATTAGCATTTGACCTTAATGTGATTATGCATTTATGATGTACTGTTTTCTAGCTGAAAACCACAGAGCACATTCATCAAGATTGTAAACTCCTGCTGTTTCTAAAATACTTCTTTTTATCTTAATCATTCCTGTCCAATATTTCAATTAATTAGACTGTTGCTAATCTTATCCATGTAAGTAGAACCGTACACAAAATGTTCAGGTTATAAAATTTATGGCACATTAGACTTATCTGAGTTGTATTTCACCACTACTATGAACCTATTTTAACAAGAAAAAAATATTCTTATCTCTGGCCTACTGGCATGTTTTCCTACTCTGCATTTCTCAACTCCTACATTTTTTAATCTATGTTCTCACTGCTTAACATGCTCCAATTCACTCATTGACCCGATAACCTTGATTATACCTCATGCCCACAGTCACTCAGGTTTTATCCCACCAGAGGCTCCTTCCCTTCCCACCCTCCTAGCAATTTAATGAGTTTCTTTTCTTCTCTTCTCAGTTGTGACATTGGCCCTCTGTTCTGAAACATTAACACGATCTCTCTTCCCCATAGATGCAGTCTGTCCTGCTGAGTATTTCCAGCACTTTCTGATTTCATTTCTCATCTCTCATCTAATCACCAGCTTCTATATATGCCCAAGCTTTTCTTCAAAACAGCAAATGAGCATCATTGTTTTCATTTAGGTCTAAATTGAATATTGAAGTGAGGATCCAAGCAGCTGATGAATGAATCTGCATGTTGAGGAGAAAGGAACTTCTGTATACGTGTCCCAGAAGTGACTCTTACTATCCACCGAATCAAATTCTGCTGAACTAGCATGATTAAAATTATCCCCAACCATCCTGTGGCAAATGTTAGACTTGTCGACTGGTCAACAAATTATATATTTTGCTTTTAAACATGACTTGATACATTTATTCCTTGATGAGCTCTCAATCCTTAATCTTTTCCTTGGGGAATTTTCCCCTTATTCCACCTTGTATTGGATGGAACCACTTCCAAATATTTCTTGTACACACTGACTGTCAGAAGAGAAAGTGTGAACAATATCAGCAAATGAGTAACAGCAGCAGAAAGCCCTGGCCCATCCAACCTGCCCGATATGTAACTTCAATGCTTTGTCAACCTTTATACCCTCCCTACTGTTATGCTTTGTAACTTCAAAACATTCAACTAATTCAAAGGAGGACATGGGAAACCGAAATGTGGGTCTAACTTTGTGTTTACTTTAAGCAAGGTGTCCATATTTCACGTGGTAGCATGATGACATACTTCAATTCATGTTTATACATATAACCAGTAATGAATTATTGAAATGAACAAGAATGCTTCATCAACCAATATATATACAAGATTATTCAAATATTACTTAAACATTAAATACACAACACTCCTCCCTACCCTTTGAGTATAAATTCCAACTCAATAGAGAATGCATCTCAATTAAACAATTACTATATACTGTCATCCACAGCAGAGTAAATTTAAATTGCTCCATTCAGACCTAAAGATTAAATCACTGTGGAGGCTTTCTAACTCTTGTGAGATAATGTTTTTCCTTGAAAGGATATCACTCTGCTTTGCAGGTGAGACTTGCGGTTGTGCAAATCATCACAGGCTCTGGGACCTCCCCCATGGTGGTTGTAGGAATTGACTCTGAGACTGCAGGAAGTGGTTCTGAAAGCTCTGGCTACCTTTCTTCTTCCTTTTTCTTCTTCTTGTTTGTGCATCTTAATCTTGGGAAGGTGCATTTAGTTCACTGCAGTATTCTCTTACTAATTCCTCGATTGTTCCCTTTACGATCTGATCTCTCCACTTGGCTTCCTCATCCACAACATCATCTGACAACCCTCTGCTTTCTATTCTCCATTCTTTTTAGCCTTCCATTCATTCAGCTGGGCTTTGGTCTTTGCTTCTACTTTTACAAGCAGCTTTTTGCAATAACCCTAATGCTCATAGAGTAGATTCTGGGTCTTTATACTCACAAAAACTGAATGATTGCAACATTCGTGAAGCTCCTTGAACTCTCTTCCAGCTGAAAACCAAGCCACTTTTCGCAAGTAACTGCCTGATTAACCGATCAGAAGCTTTCCCAGATACGTTGCCTCCAAAACCTGTTGTAGTCAGACCACTGCTTTCATCACTTCCACAATTCCTCTGACCAGCTTGGTCTTTCCCTGGTCCAATATGCTTTCCAACCAGAGGCACACAGCTTGGTAATACCTTTCAGTCCTGTGTTGGGCAACGGTTCATGGTGTTCAGCAAGGAGACAGTTGTGACATTATCCAGTACCTTTCTTAATTCATTCTCAGCTGGCTTCATTGCAGGAATGTGGCATGCAAATGGTGGATGGATTTCCAATCAAGCTGTAGTTGTCTCAGCCAATCATGTGCCCATGATGCTGGTCCTTCTGTTTTTACCACATACAAGCTCAATATAGTTTGTTGGTTGTTGTATTTCACTGTTACGAATGTCATTCTCACAGGAGTTACCTTTTCTCTGGTATAAGTTCTTAATTGAATAGCTATAGGCTTCAGTTTGGTATCTTTGAAACACCATTCAAAGTCATTTTATAGAATGATTGGAACAGCCAACACAATGTCCAATTCTATTTTAATTAATTTGCTGTTCACTTCTGTCATAAGTCATATTGTTTGTCTGTTATTAATTTTCACTCTGTAAATCTTAAGGCTACACAATCCTCTGTTACTCTTATCGTTATCAAATTTTTCATCAACAGCATTCAGATTAGTGCTCTTTTTAAAACTGCAACTTGAGTCTTTAGCTTTTTCTCTTCCCTGTGCAGACCATTTATTTTTGTCTGTCCAACATGCACTTTTTATGTGGCCTACTTATTTCATTTTCTCTAAATTTCACCTTTAAACCTGCATTGGTCTGATGTATGTGAGCCCCTGCCACAGCGGTAACACAATTTGTTTGCCCAGGCTGGTTTCTGTTTAGATGTTGCTATTTGCTTACGCTCACTTTCATTGCCGACTGCAACTCAATTGCTTCTCTCTGCAGTTTCCATTGAAACAGCAATTTTAACTGCTCTTTTAAATGAGTTGTGTTTCAGTTAGCAGCTGTTTTTGAATGTTTTATTGTAAGATTCCACAAACTAAACAATCTCACAGTACATCATTAAGCCCATTATCGAACTGACAATGCTCAGACAACTTCTTCAATTCATCCACAATGGACTCCCCTTCTTTTTGATTCCACTAATGAAACCGAAGTGTTTTGCAATCAACAAAGGTTTCAATTCTACATGTTTCTGTATTACTTTGTCAATATCAGCAAAGCTGATTTTTGCTGGTTTGGTTGGAGCAGTTAAACTTCAAAACAAACTGTATGCCTTTAGACCCAATTAACTCAGCAAAATTGGTACGCGTTTCTCATTGGCTGTTTCATTTGCTTCAAAATATTGTTGAATTAGCTCAGTGTACATGAGCCAGCTACATGTCAACCCTTCCAATTTAGCCAGCCATTTCTGATTTTTTATGATTATTATCATCCTGTACTCACTCCTTTGAAATCATAAATTCTTCTGTTTTCTGCCTTTATTTATTAAAACTCTATCGTGTCTTCCCTTTTGAAGAACATGTGCTCTATTGCACTGTTTTTAACTCGGCTGTCTCTGCATGTGCTGGGCTGTTTTATTTAATGCAACCATTCCTCACCGCATTTTTTTTCATTCCAACATCTCACTGTGCTTTAACAAGTTGATAGCCATCTCAAGTTAGTATTAAAAATACCTCATCACCAATATTATGGTTTGTAACTTCAAAACATTAAACTAATTCAAAAGAAGACATAGGAGTCCAAAATGTGATTCAAACTTTGTGTTAACATTAAACGAGGCATGCACATATCGCATAGAAGTGTGATGTCATATGCAATTCATGTGTTTATACATATGCAGTGCCTATAAAAAGTATTCACCCCCTTGGAAGTTTTCATGTTTTATTGTTTTACAACATTGAATCAGTGGATTTAATTTGGCTTTTTCTGGACACTGATCAACAGAAAAAGACTCTTTCATGTCAAAATGATCTAAATTAATTACAAATATAAAACACAAAATAATTGATTGCTTAAGTATTCACCCCTTTTAACATGACACACCAGATCATCACTGGTGCAGCCAATTGGTTTTAGAAGTCACATAATTAGTTAAATTGAGATCACTGTGTGCTGTCAAGGTGTTTCAATTGATTGTAATAAAAATACACCTGTATCTGGAAGATTCAACTGCTGGTGAGTCAGTATCCTGGCAAAAACTACACCATGAAGACAAAAGAACACTCCAAGTATCTCTGTGAAAAATTAAATCAATCATCAAGGAATGGAAAGAATATGGCACAGCTGTAAATCTGCCTAGAGCAGGCCATCCTCAAAACCTGAGTGACCGTGCAAGAAGGGAACTAGTGAGGGAGGCCACCAAGAGACTTATGACAACTCTGGATGAGTTACAAACTTCAGTGGCTGAGATGGAGAGGCTGCACATACAACAACTGCTGCCCAGGTGCTTCACCAGTTGCAGCTTTATGGGAGAGTGGCAAAGAGAATGCCACTGTTGAAAACAACCCACATGAAATCTCGGCTAGAGTTTGCCAGCAGGCATGTGGGAGACTCTGAAGTCAACTGGAGGAAGGCTCTATGGTCTGATGAAATTGAGCTTTTGGCCATCAAACTAAATGCTATGTTTGGCGTAAGCCAAACACCGCTCACCATCAAAAACACACAACCCCTACCGTGAAGCATGGTGGTGGCTGTATCATGCTGTGGGGATGCTCCACTGCAGCAGGCCCTGGAAGACTTGTGAAGGTAGAGAGTAAAATGAATGAGGCAAAATACAGGGAAATCCTGGAGGAAAACCTGATGTAGTCTGCAAGAAAACTGCGAGTTGGAAGAAGATTTGTTTTCCAGCAAGACAATGACCCCAAGTATAAAGCCAAAACTACACAGGAATGGATTAAAAACAAGGAAGTTAATATCCTGGAGTGCCCAAGTCAGAGTCCAGACCTCAAACTAATTGAGAATTTGTGGCTGGACTTAAGAAGGGCTGTTCACTCATGATCCCCATGCAATCTGACATAGCTTGAGCAGTTTTGTAAAGAAGAATGGGGAAAAATTGTAGTATCCAGATGAGAACATCTGATAGAGACCTATCCACACAGACTCCAGGTTGTAATTTCTGCCAAAGATGCATCTAATAAATAATGACTTGAAGAGGGTGAATACTTATGCAATCAATTATCTTGTGTTTTATAATTGTTATTAATTTAGATCACTTTTTAGAGGTCTGTTTTCATTTTGACACGAGTCTTTTTTTTCTGTTGATCAGTGTCAAAAAAAGCTAAATTCAATCCATTGTGATTCAATGTCGTAAAACAATTAAACGTGAAAACTTCCAAGAGGGGTGAATACTTTTTATAGGCTCTGTAACTCATAATGAATTATTTAAATGAACAAGAATGCTTAATCAACCAAAATATATACAAAATTACTCAAATATTACTTACATATTAAATATACAACAGCTACCTCTTCCAAAACTCATTATGCATTGAAAAGGAAAGGAAACAAGAAGTAAATGATGTCAGAAAAAAACAACTGGAAAGGGTTTCAACCAGCCTGGAAAATTTCATTCTGATCCTTCTGAAAGTATTGTTCAGTAAATCACCCTGATTCTGAATTAATGTAATCACAAACATTTTATAATTTAAATATTTTAACAAAATGTGTGCAATATGATTTTTTTATATTTTCTTTGTTCAGAACAAACTTTTCTTGCAGAGTATACAACAGTCAATGGATTGCAATGTAATATGCTGTTTCTGAAAGTAACCAGATGGAAAATGATCCATTAGGCATGACAAATTATTATCATTATTTTATGATGTTGGATGCCTGCAATTCCTGTGAAAATGAAAATGTTAACCTTTCTTCCTTATCACCACCTAATCACTAATGCTTTTGATTCTTCATGGTAAAAAGGTAATGTGCTTAATTAGATCATCAGACAGGCAACAAATTATTTCCTTCCAATGCTTTTGCAAACCTCCCAGCAGCCAGTTAAGAAGCAAATGCAGAAGAAAGGCTAAAGCAGGTCAGAGATGATTTACCTTTCTCATTGTGTAGGGTAAGCTAAAGACAACGGTGTCCTTTCCAGACCTTGTGCACACATTCTGGAAAGAGATGGATGACAGTCTCCTGCCCTCCGCAGCTGTCTCCGAGGTACTGTGTGCTGGTATCAAGACACCAGCTATACATCAAGAGTTGGCAGGGAGGGCAATTGCCACCACTGTCTGGATAATGAAAGATCCCAAGTGCAAAAAGTGAAGGAAAGAAAAATGGGGATTTCAGGCCACAGCCACAGATTTCTTTATCAATAAAAATACAGTATTCATAATATTCACAAATATATAATTTCTAAGTTCCTAAGGCAGCACCTTCCAGACCCACGACCACTACCACCCAGAAGGACAAGAACAGCAGAAACCTGGGAATACCACCACTTGGGAAGCCCCTCCAAGTCACTCACCATCTTGACTTGGAAACATATCACCGTTCCTTCATTGTCGCTGGGTCAAAGTCATGGAATTCCCTCCCTAACAGCACTGTGGGTGTACCTACATTTCAGGGACTGCAGTGGTTCAAGAAGGCAGCTCATTATCACCTTCTCAAGGGCAGCTAGGGATGGGCAATAAATGCTGGCTTAGCTGGCGATGCCCACATCCCATAAATGAATAAGAAAAATAATAATAATAATAATAATTCAGTACATTCAGATGTTCACTAGAATCATAGTTATAACATTTACATCAGCATAACATCAAAACATGAGGAAACAGTCCAAGATATTTTTTACACACTTTCCAGCTATTCAGGCTTTAAACTGTGCTTTACAGTCTATTTGGCAGCTTCACCAAGCTTCAGCAGTTTCTTCAACATGGGCCTTAGAAAGTGCTGGTCTACAACTTCCTTTGTGAACAGCTCCATGTATGACAAGACTGGCAAGTTTTGGGCAAAACCAAAAAGTGTCCTTGACCAAACTGATAATCTTCCAACAGTGGGTAGATGTTTGAGTCAGTATGTATCCTGGAAACAGCCCATGGAACACAGAATTGGGGATTATATAGCTGTTTTGTATGAAACACAATGAATACCACTGCATCTCTTTCCAGACCTTGCTAGCAAATACAGATTCCAGAAGCAGTCTTGTCCCCGCTGTCACCATTTTGATGTGTGCGGTGGCCTTGAGATTCCAGCCACGCACAATGGATCCGACAAGGAGTCCCTTTGCACTGAAGCCAGCTAGATATCGGTGTTAGTTTTAAAGTTCTGCTGATGAAGCATTTCGCCGAATGACCTTGATAGCCTGCTCGTGGAAGCATCCAACGGAACCTGCTGTCTCCTTCTCCCAAATGATCTCCAAGGCATTCTGTGTGGACTATTGCTTGATAGACTACTGGCCAAAAACATCATCAAAAACACCACGAAATTTTCAATGAGGAACATGCCATACTGAGTGAATAAAGTTCTGTGCCAACATGGTCAGATCTGTCTTTCACAATACCGGACAGGTACAACTTCAGTACATAGAGACACTCAGTATTTGTACACCCAGGATCTCAGCTAGGTTTAACGCAGCCATCTAGATGAAGGCCATGTTGGGGTTGTTTTTCCCACTTTGTTTGAAGATTAGTGCTAGGCATTCCAGCAGACACAATCCATTTTTGATCTCCAAACACAGACGGAAAATAGCAGCTGCCCTAGAACTTTTCCAGGAAGCATAACAGTAGGAACAGATTTGCATAAACATAAGTATTTTCTGTGTACTTCTCCACCTGAACAGAGACACTCCTAATGACAGCTAATTCTAAAGGCTTTGGCCTCCTCCACATCCAGGTCATTTTGGTCTTTGTATGTTAGCATCCATTTCACAGCTCATAAAAATGATTATAAAGATAATCAACTGCATCTGAGCCAATATTTAAGTTGCTAAGAAAAAAGAAACATCATCTCTTTCTCTAAGGCCCCTCCAGTAAGCTTCTGGGTGAAAGTTACAAAGACTTGTGAAGACATCAGCTTTCTATACCCTTCAGGACTAGTCAACCTACTAACCCAGGACCTAGCAAGATCACCTGGAAATGTCATATTCAGTTGTTCTGCCAGAAATAAGATATCCCTGTTAGTGATCATTTCTTAAATCTATTGGCTATTCATTTGCTCCTTGACACAAATAACTGTTGACATGGTGACGTCAGTAGTAATAGAATATGCACAATGTTCTATGAATAAATTATTTTATTCTGTTTATTTTTGTTTAGAGATACAGTGTGGAACATGCCTTTCTGGACCAATGTGTCACTCTGCCCAGCAACTCACCTATTTAACATTAGCCTAGTCACAGGACAATTCACAATGACCAATTAATCTACTAACCGGTATGTCTTTGGTGTGTGAGATGAAACCAGAGCACCCAGAGAAATCCCACACAGTTGGCGGAGAGAACTAACTCTGAACTCTGGGACACCTGAGTTGTAACAGCGTCATGCTAACCACTGTGCTACCAGGGTGCCTCAGCAGCTAAACGTCACTGTACACCTCATACACGTGGTTAAATCTAACGCTCAGAAGCTGAGTGAAACTGGTCTGAAGAGTGCAGGGAGCAATGAACAAACAGAAATACCTTAAATGATAAAGACAACAGAGCAACCAGTTGTTTAAAAAAAGTTCAGCCAGGTAGTTCGTTTGGAGTTAAAACTAAAAAGGTAAAGCAGGGAAAATGGGCAAATAGAAAAAGCAAGAGGGAAAACAAAAACAGCTTAGGACCATATGCGGATAAAAGTAATGATACACAGGATTTTAATAACTAAAGGAATAGAAAAAAATAGGAAAACCAAACACAGAAATGGCACCTAAGAGGAGAACTGTTAATAAACAAAATACAAAATTAAAGTGGTCAGTTTCAAGGGGATGGAGTTCTTTCCTGGTCACTACCACACTGGAAGATCAAATCAGGTCACTTTCATAGTCTTTCCAAATGTAAGGTCCGAGCTTCTGACGAGTAGCCTAGTAATTTGCCATTATGTTGTTGTATTATACAGTGCTTACATGCAGGAGCAGTTCATCAGTAGCTTAAATTTACATCAGTCAAACTCATTTGTGTTGGTGACATTTGTTGGCACCTCAGCCTGTGGAGACGTGCTGAGTGATGGAAACGCCAAGTCACATAGAGCTGCTCCTGAGTTCCATAAATTGCTGCTAGTTTCTTGGTGAAATAATGCAAGTTCTGGTGGCGTCGACATTTGTCATTACTCAAAAATCCCAGCTATTAGGATTCAATAATAGCCCAAGGAACTAGACTCTTCCAACTGCCTCACTACAAACTATCCTTTCCTTACAACAACAAAACTGTTTGCTATCTGTCCGTGTAAGTATTTCCTTCATTCAACTTATTATTGCACAATCACATTCCAGACTGTCTCTTGTGGGTAATCACATTGCTCCGAAACCTGCAACCAGATCTGATTTTCTCTGAAACAAAACAGAGTTCTCCTAGTGGAAACAGTTAGAAAGAATAAAGCAGTGAATAGCCCTGCCTCCTGTGGGAACACAGCAGAAAGGACAGCAGCTTCTCCCAAACTATGCAAACTTCAGACACAATCACTCTGAAGCATGCAAGGTGTAATTCCCATTTTTAAATATCTAAATCAATTTGCTGAATTAATATATGAGCTCCAACAAATTTTGGGCCAGTCATTGTTTTTACTTAGAAAATTAACAATATTAATCCGATAAAAAGCATTAAAATTTCACCATGAAGGAAGTTCCTCCACTGATAAGTATATTGGAGAATTTGTTAAATTATTTTAAATTATTAACTAAACTGAGTTTGAAAATGTGTATTAGAAATGAGACTACACCCCAGATTAACATTTAACACCATGTGTTAAGTCGTGGGGAGAGAAAGGAAAAGGAATGGAGAGGTGAGGTAGCTAAAGTAGAACGTCCGCCAACTGCAATAAAGTTTCTACTCATTCTCCTGCATTGCATTTACTCACCCAATCTGACTCCCAACTTTATCTGTACAGGTCATCCCTATCTTATGAATGCCAGTTTATACACAGCCCATACATACAGACAAGCACCTGGGAGACTGGTGGGATAAATATGACGGCTGCTACAGGACTTCAGGCATCTCCTGCCAAAGGAAGCCTTCACTGCAATCCAGGAAAATGTATTCCCTCTCTTTGAACTTCATGATTACCCTTCTTGTCTACAAGACATCAGAACCTTTGACAAATGATCAAACTTTCGAAAATTCTCAGAATCAGAATCAGGTTTAATATCACTGGCGTATGTCATGAAATTTGTTATTTCACGGCAGCAGTACATTGCAATAGTCATTTTTAAAATCATAAATTACAATAAGATATATATAATTAAATAAGTAGTGCGAAAAGAGAGCAAATAAAAATAGTCAGGTAGTGTTCATGGGCTCATTGTCCATTCAGAAAACTGTCTCCGGAAAGGAAGAAACTGTTCTCCCACACCACCCAAACAAAACAGAAGCAAAATCTTCCCTATAGATTATAATTAAACAAAGCGAAGATACAACTGTTGTTGCTCTCCCATTTCTACTTACTTCCAGTGAACAGACTTGTATTTCATTCAACTGGAAGCCTGTGCTTTAGCAACATGCTTGGCTTATTTTCTGCCATTAGCCTTTGATTAAGCGACGGAGCTGGTTTTTAACTTCTGACAGGCAGAGAGAGGGATGTGATTATCAAGATGGATCTGCCCAGTTGGTGGTTAATCCAAAATTTTTGGTGGGTACTCTTCTTAAAGCAACTTTAGCAAATAGAGCTGGAAATGATTGGCAATTTCCCACAAACTATCAGAACCTCTTTATGTAAATGCACCTGCACTTGGGATCTCCATCCAAACATTGTTTGATCTCCACCAATGATTTCCTATCTACACTTCAACACAAGGCTTCTCAAAGAATGTAAACTTCCTGCAGTTCCCAAAACATTCTCTCAGGAGTTTGTCTGCAGAATATTTATCAGATTACACCAAGTGCTACAGTTCAAACGAGAGGAGCAACTGTGCAGGATACGGTAAGCAATTATTAATTTAGACTTTATATAATATTAAATTATTTTAATTAAGCATGTGTTTTAATTTATACTGTCTATAAATTTAGTAATAATATGGTTTCATTAATTGTAATAGCTTTTTAATGTTGATGTCTGGAACATTAAGGCCGCTCAGAAATATGCCTGTTGAAGGGTCTCGACCCAAAACATTAACTATACTGTACACCATCACAGACTTCAAAGATAAATGCAGTGGAGTTTCCAACATCACTGCCTCTCTCCCAGATGAGCTAAATCTTTTTCACGCTCGATTCGATGCTGCCAACACTGATGAACCCCTGAGGAGACCTACAACTGATGCGACCTTCAGCTTAGTCATCTCTGAGGCCCAAGTACGCAGGTACTTCCAACAGGTGGACAGTCACAAGGCTGCGGGACCGGACGACATCCCAGGGCGGGTACTCAGGATGTGCACGGCACAACTGGCAGGTGTGTTTACAGACATTTTTACTTTCTCCCTCTTCCAGTGTAGAGTGCCCTCCTGCTTCAAAACATCCACCATTGTTCCTGTACCTAAAAAGACCAAGGTAACGTGTCTGAATGACTGGTGTCCTGTCATACCCACCTCAATAATAAGCAAATGCTTTGAGAGGCTGGTCAAGGACGGCATCTGCAGCTTGCTACCACCCACACTATTCACCTACCAACACAACCAATCAACAGATGATGCAATAGCCACAGCTCGACACACCATCCTTACACATCTGGAGAAGAGGGATGCTTATGTGAGAATGCTGTTCTTGCACTATAGTTCAGCATTCAATTACATAATTCCCTCCAGGCTTGACAAGAAGCTCAGAGACTTCGGCCTTCACGCTGTCTTGTGAAGCTGGATCCTGGACTTCCTGTCATATCACCAGCAGATGGTAAGAGTGGGCGCCCTCACCTCTGCCCCTCTGACCCTCAACACAGGTGTCCTCCAGGGCTGTGGACTAAGCCCTCTCCTTTACTCTCTGTATACCCATGACTGTGTCGCCACCCACAGCTCCAATCTGTGAATTAAATTTTCTGACAAAACTACACTGATATTGGCCCAATCTCAAATAATAATGAGGCAACCTATCAAGAAGAAGTATTCACCCTGGCACAGTGACGTCAAGAAAACAACCTCTCCCTCAACGTCACAAAACCAAAGGAGCTGGTTGTGGACTTCAGGAGGAATGGAGACAGGATAACTCCTGTTGACATCAATGGATCTGGGGCTGTAAGGATGAAGAGCTTTACATTCCTCGGCATCCACATCACTGAGGATCTCACATGGTCTGTACATACCAGCTGTGTAGTGAAAGAGGCACAACTGCGCCTCTTTCACCTCAGACGGCTGAAGAAGTTTGGTGTGGGCCCCCAAATCCTAAGAACTTTCTATAGAGGCACAATGAAGAGCATCCTGACTGGCTGTATCACTGCCTGGTATGGGAACTGTACTTCCCTCAATCACAGGACTCTGCAGAGAGTGGTATGGACAGCCCAGCGCATCTGTAGATGTGAACTTCCCACTATTCAGGACACTTACAAAGACAGGCATGTAAAAAGGGCCCAAAAGATCACTGGAGACCCGAGTCACCCCAACCACAAACTGTTCCAGCTGCTACCATCCAGGAGACGGTACCGCAACATAAAAGCCAGGACATACAGGCTCTGGGACAGCTTCTTCCAGACTGATTAATTCACACTGATACAGCTGTATTTCTATGTTATATTGACGATCCTCTTGTACATACTATTTATTACAAATTACTTTAAATTGCACATTGCACATTCAGACGGAGATGTAATGTGAAGACTTTTAATCCTCATGTATATGAAGGATGTAAGTAATAAAGTCATTTTGATTCAATTCAGTTCCGTAGATGTTGCTTAGCCAGCTGAGTTCCTCCAGCATTTTGTACGTGTTGCTTGGATTTCCAGCATCTGCAGATTTTCTCTTGTTTATATTCAAGGAGTTAATAGCTCTGGCAAGTAGAAAATTTGGGGATATGGCAAATCATTTCCACCTATTTCAGAAGAGAAGCTTAAACTACACACCCTCTTCTCCTGACCTTCACCCACCTCCCCACTGTCATATCTTTACATCATTCAAGTTCATTTTTGCCACATACGAGGGGTAATTGATAAGTTTGTGGCCTAGGGTAGAAGGCGTCAATTTTAGAAAACCTAGCACATTTATTTTTCAACATAGTCCCCTCCTACATGTACACACTTAGTCCAGTGGTCGTGGAGCATACGGATCCCTTCTTTGTAGAAGTGGTCCCCAGCAGGGGTGATTGATAAGTTCGTGGCCTAGGGGAGAAGGAGATGAGTTATTAACTTCAAACTTTCTGCATTATCACTCAAAGAGTTGAACTGCACATGCATGTAACGAGAGTGTCTTGGACCTCCAGGTGGTCCACAGCTGGGGTGATTGATAAGTTCATAGCCTAAGGTAGAAGGAGATGAGTTATACAACTCTCGTTACATGCACATGCAGCTCAACTGAGTGAAAATGCAGAAGGTTTGAAGTTAATAACTCATCTCCTTCTACCTTAGGCCACGAACTTATCAGTCACCCCTGCTGTGGACCACTTCTGGAGGTCCAAGATGCCGACCTCTGCAAAGAAGGGATCCATATCCTCCACAACAGCTGGACTAAGTGTGTAAATGTAGGAAAAATAAATGTGCTAGGATTTCTAAAATTGACTCCTCCTAACTTAGGCCACGAATTTATCAATCACCCCTCTTAGATCCACATGAAAAACTAAAAACCGGCAGCAAATTCTGGCCCATTATTTCCAGATGTTCTTCCAACTGGTCAAATAAATTAGGTATGCCGATAATGTACACAATTCAATTCCAGCTCTACTGTATAAAAGCACCTTATAATATATAACAATTGGTGAAGTCAGGAAAAGCCTTCACTACAAAGAGTTAAAAAAAAGGAAGGAGAATGGAGCAAGACTGCCTCAGGTTTATTGACTCTTCCCTTATGTCCCTTTTACCCACATTCAATACGACAAGCAGTTTAATGACCTCTTAAGGTCAGGAGAGGTGAACACAGTGGCAAATTAACCACTTCCTGCAATATTCCAAGTCAATCATCCCTCTTTTGCCTACTCCAGAATCAGAATTCAGAATCACTTTTAATATCACTGAGATATGTCATGAAATTTGCTGTTTTTGGCAGCAGTGCAGTTCTATACATAAATGATACTATAATTTACATTAAGACACTTATTAAAATATTAAATTCGTGCAAAAGGGGAACAAAAATTGTGAGAAAGTGCTCATGGGTTGGTTCATTATCTGTGCAGCAGTTACTTGAAAACAAACCAGAACCGCTGAGAGACTGAGCGGAGGATTCGATACTTCCAAACCTGAGTTCCCAGCCAAAAAACATACATTCAATCCTTTATTACGAAACCAGCAAAGACCAGCGATCTTATAGTGATATTAAACATTAGTGTAAACCAAATCAGTGAGATAATGAAATAAGTAGAATAAGAGTAATTAATGTTCAAATAGGTGGTCAGCAGAAAGTAGCATCCTGTCTCACTCCCTCTCAACTAAATTAAAACAAACTAACTAGAACAAAGCATGAACATGTGATTACTAATTTAATTCTACCATCCCTCAACCCATAATAAACACACAACACAAAACACAATATGGACAGACAAAAAATAGATACGTGGCTCCTACAGTCCATTCAGAATTCTGATGGTGGGGGGAACATTTATTTCCTTAACTTCCTAAATGGAAGACCACAATCTGTGCGGATCAGAAATATCATCTCCACCTCACTGACGATCAACACTGGTGCTCCACAGGGATATGTGTGCTTAGCCCACTGCTCTACTCTCTCTACACCCATGACTGTGTGGCTAGGCACAGCTCAAATTTCATCTATAAATATGCAGTTGACACAACTATTGTTGGCAGAATTTCAGGTGGTGATGAGAGGGCATACAGGAGGGAGATTTATCAGCTAATTGAGTAGTGTCAGCAACCACCTTGCACTCAGCATCAGTAAAACCAAAGAACTGATTGTGAACTTCAGAAAGGACAAGATGAGGGAACACATACCAGTCCTCAAAGAGGGATCAGAAGTGGAAAGAGTGAGCAATTTCAAGTTCCTGGGTGTTAATATCTCTCCTGGGCCCAACATATCGAAGCAGCTACAAAGAAAGCACAACAGCGGTCATCTTTCACTCGGAGTTTGAGGAGATTTGGTATGCTACCAATGACATTCACAAATCTCTACAGATGTACTGTGGAGCACATTCTAACTGGCTGCATCACTGCCAGGTATTGGCGGTGTTGTTGGGGTGTTTACTGCACTGGATTGAAATAAACTGCGGAGAACTGTAAACGTAGTCGGCTCCATCATGGGCACTGGCCTCCATAGTATCCAGGACATCTTCAAGAAGCGATGTCTCACAAAGGTGGCATCCATCATGACAGACCCCCATCACCCAGGTCATGCCCTGCTCTCATTGCTACCATCAGGTAGCACGCTCAGTGATTCAGGAACAGCTTCTTCCACTCTGCCATCCGATTTCTGAATGCACATTGAACCCAGGAACACTACCTCGGTGTTTCTTTTAATTTCTGTTTGCACCACTTATTTAATTTAACTATATATATACTTACTGTAATTCACATTTTCTTCTGTCTATTATGTATTGCATTGGACTGATGCCGCAAAGACAACAAAGTTCACTACTTATGCTGGTGATAATAAACCTGATTCTGTTTCTGACTGTGCATTTTAATATTACTGTATTTTACATCAAACCTTTTTAGTCTGTGCAGTTCTCACACCCTGATCTATTTAGAGTCACAAAGCAGTACAACCTGCTTCAACCTCCTCCTACTCCTTGTCTAAACTTGGATCTGTGTCAGCTCTGACATGTATGACCAACATCACTGTTGTAGAGGGTTGGAGTATGTTCAGCAGATCACCACCATCATTGATACCCTGCTTGTACTTATACTGAAGAGCTCCATTATCATTAGGGAAGTTAAAATGCATTTTAGCAATCCTGTAGCTTGCCCACTAACAATCCTGACAAACAGATAGCTTTGCTTAGAGCCTCATCTAAAACTTCATTTTTTGGGCTTTTTACTGAGACCATCAGCCGTGCTCTTAAAGGGTTTGTCCTATGCAGTCATTTACTTGGAGAGATGAAGATAAATAAGAAATCCAATCGCATTATGGCAACTGCACAACAATCTTCCATGCATCTTGTGATTGCAAACTACCTGAATGTTAATGGAATGGAATTTCTGCCAATTAGTGATTGCTCTTAATGAGTCATTAATATGCTTTAATTGCCTCCTTTCTTCCTCTACTGAGGGAGTTCCTGATCATATCCTGGCATGCTCAGAATTAAATCCCGAAACCAAAGTTTGCAAGATGCACTTCTGAAGCATACAGTTTTAGCTAATTTAACTCCTAGTCCACTATAATACCAACCATCAAAATTCTTGCAGAATATTCTCAGTCGCACTTATCTGCCAGATAACGCAGTGCTTTTGTTAAATAACTTTGGCATACCTATATTAATTTTCTTCCAGCAATTAATTGAAACAGCTATCCTTTCTCAAAACATTTTGATTCCTTCTTGCTCTGAGTATCTTTTCAGAATATTCCCAAAGTTCTGACTTTGACTCTTCATGCTATCTCAGTTTCCAGCAGTAGGTTGATGGAATCCCACAATGCTGCCAAAGCTGCTGTTAATTATACTATCCTCTTATGCAACCTCTACACTGCAAGAAACTCACCTAATCCTACAACACACCTAATTCCCATGAATATAAATTCATATAATACATCCCCTTACTATCTCTTTTTTTGGTAATACAGTCACGATTGCAGCTACGTATTTTGGACAATTCTTTAAGAACAAAGAATAATCAAGAAAATATCCAGGATTCCCTTAATTTGTTTGGGAGACTCTGCCACTTAATTGGAACAGAAGACTGTTGTTGGTCAGTTTCTAACTATTGCCAGTCACGTACGCATGCCTTGGCCATTAGACACTACACTGTGCTGAGAATGAACAGTTTTTAAATAACATCGGTTGCATATGTTCTGTGCTCAAAAAGCAGTGATTTTTGTCATTGATTGTGGGTGAGAAATTAACAGTATTTTGGAGCAGCCTGTGCTTTTAACTTCAATTTACCCTAGGATTCCACGAAAGGTCGCTAGGGGTTCCGCGAAAGATTGTGATTAAACATGGTAGCACACTGCTTTCTTCACAGAGAGGTGCTGATGTCAAAAACTCTTGGACATTAAGTGACAAAAGTTCTGGATGATGGTTAACTTTATTAAACAAAGACCAGTTCACTCGAGAATGTTTAAGAAACTGTGTGAAAACCTGGACAAAGAGCACACCAATCTCCTGCTACAAACAGAAATCCGGTGGCTTAGCAGAGGATGAGTTCTCAGCAGGGTGTTTGAACAGAAAGGTGAATTGCAAGAGCACTTCCAAGAAAATAGTAGGCCAGATTTTGCTGAGTGCCTTAAGATGAAGAATGGTTGCAGAAACTATCCTACTTAGTAGACATTTTTCATCATATGAACCAGTTGAATAAATCTCTGCAAGGCCCTGGAGAAAACTTTTTGACTTCAGGTGACAAGATTCTTGGATTTTAAAGGAAACTGAGTCTTAGGAAAATTCGTGTTGCAAAAGGAAATCTTGAAATGTTTCCACTGCTGCTGGGGCTTGAGAGTGAAGAAGGATATCAGAAAATCTTGCGTCTTACTGAAAACCACCTGGAAGAACTGTAGAACAAAATTCAACAGTATTTTTTCCTCCCTTTCAACACGAGTATATGACTAGGTGAGGGATCCTTTCTCTGAATCTTCTGCTCAGCCTGAGAACTTGACTTTGAGAGAAGAGGAAGAACTTGTGAGCTGCAGTCTGATCGTGCATTTAAGATGAGATTTACTGCCTTGCCCCTGGACAAGTTCTGGATTTCTGTGAAAGAAGAGTATCCTGCATTCATAGGAAAGCAATGAACATTTTACTGCAGTTTTCAACTTCCTACATGTGTGAGCAAGTGTTTTCTTGTTTAATAAGCATCAAGAGCAATGATAGAAATCATCTCATTTCAATTGAAGGTGAAATCCATGTGTGCTTATCTCAAGTTTGACCCAGAATCGAGTATTTGTGCAGCAAAACGCAAGCACAGGTTTTACATGCTAGGCTTACCTTTTGAGCCTGTTCATGTCACTTAGTGAGAAAATGTTTTATCGAAGTCTTACATAAAATTGTGTCTTAGGCTTTATTTTTATTCATACTGTTTTGGCTTATGGTTTTTAGTAACTTTACTACTCAACATTGTCAATGAATTTTCATGTTGTAAATAGCATTAATTAAAGCCAATTTACAACCTTTATTTAAACTAAATCTACTGAGCCTACCGTTAGAAAAAAATAAATCCTATTTTGGCTTAGGCCAGTTGTTTAACAGAGTTTACTATGTTTGCCTTATGAGTTTTTAAATTTATGAACAGGAAAGAAAGAGATTAATTTTAAGAAATGTAAGCTAAGATTATCTACCAGATTTTTTTCAAGAAAGGTTGGCTAAAAATTCATTTTCTACTCAAAAGAACATTGACGATTATTTTGGAACTATGATATCTACAACTTACTGATCACACTACGGTACCGTGAACTGTAGATAAAATAATTTTTTACACAAGTGCTCTCTGAGACCTCAGAATTATTTCAAAGGTTCCTCCAGGGCAAAAAGGTTGAGAAAGGCTGCCTAACACTATCATTACTGGCTGTTATCAGTTACTCTGTGGGCAGGGTCACAGCAAGGTGACTTTGTTTCAGGTTCTCAAGCAACAGTTCACATTCACATAATGAGAGATTATCAGAACAATCTTGACAATCAGTCTTTTTGATTGTTCTGCAGGAAGGGTTGGGGTGCTCTCTACTCAAATAACTCCAAGGATTTTGCCCTACAGCGCGCCCCCCGCCCCCGCCTCCAGGACTGTCCTTTCAATCACTAGTCCAACCATTGAAAGCGCCTAGGGCATTTGTGTTCACTCTCCATTCAGCTGGGGTGGCTGCCTTCTGACGCTGTGTGCAATTTCTTCTCTCTTTCTTAGTCTGCCTTGCCACTGAGCTTGTGGAACTTGATGCCTCTGCCCTAACTCAGATCCCTTCCCATCTATTTTCCCCAATATCTTTCTATTCTGAATCATCTATCTCCAAGAGCCAGCCTTCATTACGAAGTATAGTTACTGTTACACATTAAACTTTATTCATGATTCGCTGGCATGCTCTCTCTCTCTCTCTGTCTTCTGTATTTGTGTTTCCGTTCTCTTTCATCTGTGCGTGTACTTCCATCAGGTCTGGTCAGATGTGATGCAGCGGCTGGTGTTCATCACTTAGATTCTCTGTAATGACACTGTGAATGGGTGGACTTAATGCCTCGCTCTGTCTGTGACAAGAAGGTGAGTCATGCGATTTAACCTGAGTCCAGTGTTTTCACTGGCTGCCTCACCAGGTCTGACATAAGATGAAATTTGAAAAACAAAAAAAAACAAAAAATTTGAAAACCAAAAAAAAACACTAGCAGTTCTCTCTGGAAAGAGAAATGGTTAATGTTGTAATGAAGTGTCCCAGACCTGAAACCTGAACCAATTCTATTTCCACAGTGCTTCTAGTGTTCCACAGATTGCACAGAAAACACAGATTTCATTTGTCAAAAGCATCACCTGTGGTCCTATCTATCTGGGAGCCAACCCCATCTTTTCAGGTCGCTCCCTTACCATATCTTGGTCACCCAGCTGTAAGAGGATGATCTTTTCTCACTCTGGCTCTCTCCAATCAGAAATATGTTGCTGTTTTGTTCTGTCTCTCAACCTGCTGACCCAATTACAATAGTCCTTCACAGCCTCACAAAATATGACTAAATTGGCTCCAGTAGTTTCTTCCTGCATACTTGCAATTTCTGCAGACTCCTGTTTCTTTTTTCTCTTTGCCCCGTGATTTGCACACTCATTCCCTTTCTGCTCTTTGCTCTCTCCTTTCTGGTGAGCCTTTACTTTAAATGCTGCTACCTCCGTAGGAAGCTGCACTACTTTTAACACTTGATTTTGTTTTGGACCTCCTGGCATGGTTCATGTACATTGTCCCATCTCCTGTGCCTGCTATCTCTCCTTGGGCCATGTTGTCCGGTCTGTGGATCATAGAATGTTCCTGTCTTTTCCATGTTATTTCTCCCTTTCCCAAATCTATGATAGCACCTGCCTTACTCAGTATGTCTATCCCCAGGACAGTACCCTCATTGCCTGGGATTACAAAAAAATCTACAGGGAGCTACACTCCCTCATTCTCAAGCACCTGAGGCTCATTTCTCTCTGCCCTCATTGTTTCACCTCCTGCAATGGTATGGTAATGTAAAATGCCTCTCCAGTCATGGGCAGGGGTAGGTCAGCTACTGATACTGACAACCCTGTGTCCACTAACATCACATTGCCAACCGCCTTTCACGTACATCTACGGGTAACCGGTACTGGCAATGGAGGCTAACACCAGCCAGTTGTCTGACCTAGATGCTGCCTTCACTCATTCTATAATCTGATCAGCAGTCAGATTAGACAGAAAGGGCAACCTATGGATTCTGCCTGTTTTGGTGAGTGATTCTCACACTTCTTCCCTTTTTAGGACACTGCTTCCAACTATGGACCGATAGGCCACAGCTGTAACAATTCATCTCATTTATCGTGCTATGTCAAGTCAGGCAGTTTCTTACTAGATGCTCTGGTTGCTGACACACAAAGCAAGCCCTCTGTGACTTCACAACTGCTACATCCACTACAGCCACATTACAACTTTTACAACTGTGCCATACTATCCCACATATTGTATTCCTCAAGCATTTCACTTTAACCAACACATGTATATCTTTGGAATGCATCTGGTGAATTTCAATCATTTCCTCGAACTTGCCCAAAAATTTTGAACTCCCACAAGCAATTTTAAGTGAGGGCAGCTCAGACAAATAGCTCTGCTTTGCCCGGGGGGTGAAGGGTCTGTGAATGGTGGTAATCTGTAAAGGGCTGTCTGGAGTCATCGGGATTCTCGATCTGATGCTGTCTGACATCAATAGGTGCCATCCCAAAAGATACACCTCGGAATAACTCATCCCTCAAATATCTCCAAACAATTCCTATATTAAGCAAAATATAAGGGATGGATAAAAATTAAACAGTGCATACTTGAAACCAGAGAGTAGGTGATCAGCAATCTTCCACTTCTGTGCCACTGATCTCATGATGCCTGTCCATATGAACATCTGTTATCCTAGAGTTTCAAACTTATTCTAAAACACACAAACACTCACAAACAAGTATGCCATTTTACAGTTCCCCAAAATGAGTATACACATACACACACCTCTCTGATGTCCTGAACAGTCCAGAGCCACCTTTTGGAAATGGTAGCCTGATCTCACCAAACCTACCCCAAAAATATCTGGTCCCTTACACAAATACACATGCACACACTCACCACACTTCTATATCTAGTAGTTAAGCTCTCTGCTGTGTCCTTTGACGCTTCATGATCCCGTGGTCATAAAAAGATCTAAGAATGGGTGCCATTCTTAAAAATATTCACCCCCTTACACTGCTTAAGTCACTGGCCACACAATAGGTCATGAATGTATCCCAGATGAGCCCCCAAGTGTTGTATCTGTGAATCAAAGTCACCAAAGAGACACTGAAGCTAATGATATGGAAGTCTTTATTCGTCACAACAAGCAGGCATCATTCTGGAAACACTCCCAGTAGAGGCTTACAAACCTAAAGGTACATCACATTTTATACCCTTACCATCAAAGGTAACAGTACTTTTTACAATGCAATTTTAATACTTACAATGACATCAATTCCTTCTATAATTTCGGTTTGCAATGTTACCTTTGAACTTAATATCTGCAGTGACAGACGACTCCAAATACTCAAGCACCTTTGTCACAAAGTAAGTCACACAAATAGTCTAAGTGCTTCTGAGGGCAGAAATCCCAGACAACCAAAATTAATGTTGTCAGGGCTGTCTCCGAGTACACAAATATCATAAATACACAAAACTTATTGATTGCCTCTACCTGTGACCATGTTTGATATGCTAAGTGACAACATCCATCTGGTCTGCCAGTTTGAACTCAGTCACAAATGGTGTAAATAACTTAGCCCATGTTCCCTGGTTTGATGCAAGCCAATTAATACAACCCCATTGTCCTAATGTTTTGCTATTACATATGCAATCATTTAGTCTGTGGGGCAGCCTGTGCTTTTAACTTCAACTTACTGCTTTCAATTTACAAAAAAAAATTGAAGACCAATTGCAAGCTTTCTGGATGTATTTACATTAACAGTAAGAAATGAAGCCTGGTTCTTGTTTGTTAATATCTGATATAGTCAAATAACTCCAGAATAATCCCTAAAATATATTACCAGTCCTGATCATGGGATTTTCTTAATTAAAATTTTAAATTGGTAAATTGGTTTATTATTGTCACATATACCATGGTAAATGAAAATATTTGTTTTGCATACCATCCACACAGTTCATTTCATTACTATAGTGCATTGAGGTATATAATGGAAAACAATAATAAATTGAAAAATAAAGTGTTAAACTTACAGAGGAAGTGCATGTAGGCCATAAATTACAAAGTCATAATTAGGCAGACTGTGAGGTCAAGGTCCTATCTTATCGCACAATCAGACCAATCAATAGTCTTATAACATGGTTTAGAAGCCGTTCCAGGGGTGTGATTGTACATGCTTTCAGGCTTATATATCTTCTGCCCAACAAGAAGGGGGAGACAAGAGACTGTCTGGGGTGGGCAGAGCCTTTGATTATGTTGGCTGTTTTAAGAAGGTAGTGAGAAGTGTCTAAAATACTTTGATGTATTCAATCGCTGTAAATTGTAACCCTACTGGTGATCTCCCACCCACCTATTTTCATATTTTCTTTCAATTTATTTGAGTTTTTTTCTCTCTACTCCTTAATCTTATTGTCCAGGCCAAAAATGGGACAAAGCTGCATTAATTTATGTGCAGAATTTGTAAAACACCTTGTTACATGAAAAGAAATCTCAAGGCAATTCACAAAAGTCTAATCAAGCAAAATAATTGAACCAAAGGAATTCATTTGCATTACCAAAAGCTTAATAAATGCAAAAGATTTTAGGAGGAATTTAAAAGAGGAAAGAGCATAGGAGAGGCAGAGATTTATAAAATGAGTTGCAAAACTTAAAGCCTGAGCGGTTCAATACACTGTGACAAGGTTACTGCAAGAAATCCAAGGATGCACAGCAGCTCAGAGTGAATTAATCCAGGCTTGCAAGGCATGAAGAACTTTTCACTGGGGTGAATGGACTCCAAATGAGGCTCATGATGATTTTGTTAACACAGCAACACCTCTGAGTCAACCAATCTGTATTTTAATATTTCATTCTTACATTGTATGCTACAAACACTTGATGTAAATCATTGGTAGTTTAAGGAAGTAAAGGCACCGAAAGGAGAAACTTTGCTGTAATTGTTGAATGTTGAATGCAATATTGCTCAGCCTAAATTAAAAATGCATTGATTCAACAGACCTCCAAATCCTAAACATCACAATAACTGCAGAAGTACAATCACATTATCCATCAAGCAATAACAGGTATCCAAATTTCACAAAGTCAATAGGGTGTCCATTCATTTTACAATCATTGATGGGCAGTTAATACCTTGGAACTCTTTAGATGGAGAAGAATAGAGCAGAGCCATAGCATCTAGTGCAAATGGCCAAGGGCAAAGTTGGTCATTGGACCATTCCAACAACAGAAAGAACCATATTGTTAACACGACAGTACCCTTTCTCTAAGACAAATGTATTTCTCTTTGGGTTTTATTCAACCCCAGAAGTGATAGCTGGCCTTCAAACCACCTGTGGTGGGGGGTGGGTTCACTAGACATACACCGTCTCAATGTATACTAGATTTTTGGGGGACAGTAATTCTTGAACTGGGTAGGAACCAGTCCTTCTCCTAATTGTGGAGTTAATTAGGTAAACAGGCAGTCGGTTCCCAAAAGGTCATCTGGATATTTACCACCAAGTGGCACTTGGTATGTTAACCAGCCCTCCCTTCAGACCACAATTGCCTCAAATTCTCAAATTCTTAACATAAACCCACAGAGCAAAAGAAACACAATGCAATGTTACTTATAAAATCAGAATAAGGTACTGGAAGAACTAATTTACATTAGAGGTGGAAATAATCTCATTGTATATTTTATCACAAGTACACATTTTTTCTCCTTTCAACTATCTACAATTACTCAAATGTTTTAGATTCAATAGAGATGAGAACAAGTTTCAGCCCAACTTCAAGACACAAGATATAAACGATTCAAGGTAATTGATGTGTATAATATTAACAACAAATTGGGGTAATATATACATATGTCATGTTGAAGTGTTAATTACCCAGGGTTTATCAAAGGCTCTGGGAATCATTCTGTTTTCCTCACGTAGCTTTATTCTGAAACTAGTGGAGCTAGAAATTCTTCCCATTATTTCTGGAAATTCTTGATAAGGTAACATTCGAAAGTTATGTCCACTTACTCCCATCGGTTTGTGAGTTTCTCCTGAGAACACTAGATGGAAAACCTCAAAAGATTGCAGAGAGAAATAACGTATTAATTGAGCTATTCTGCCAATCAGCCCACAACAATCTTCACACATTATTCATGAAGGGAATATTCTGTATATTACTTTCTGCATGTTCAGAGAATCTCCAAAGTACAATATAAAAGAAAGAAATCACAATTATGCATATATATTATGCTTTACACATCTCCAAGGTGTTTCAAATCACTTTGTCACTTTTTCATGTTTCCCTTTTCACCAATTTGCAGTTACAATGATCTGAACGATCATACGCACCAACTCACTGGTTTCAGAACATTATAGTGAAGAAGATGGCAAGGCAATGCATGCAACCTTTAAGCTAGAGTGGGTACAGAAAAGATTCACAAGGATGTTGAAGGTCTTGAGTCATAAGGACAGATTGTTTTCCCTGTAGTAAGGAGGCTGAGGGGCGACCTTATAGAGCCTAATAAAATCATAAGAGGCATAGATAAATTAGTGATTACAGTCTTTTTTCCCAGAGTTGGGATGTCTAAACTAGAGGACATAGGGTTTAGGTAAGATGGGAAAATTTTAATGGGATCAAGGGAGTCAAATTTTCACACAGAGGGTGCTGGGTAGATGGAACAAATTGCCAAAGGAAGCAGTAGTGCGTACAATTACAATGTTTAAGAGACATTTAAATGAGTCCAAGGATAAGTAAGGTTTAGAGGAAATGGAACAAGCTGAGGTGGGTCTGTTTCTGTGCTGTATAACTTCATGGCTCTATGACACCACTGCGTCTGGTAGGTGTTTTTTACTTTATTGGATTGCTGTCAACATGACTCCTATTTTCTCATGCTAATATCACTTCAGAGTTTTCCCTGTTTCCACTTAGTTACGTTACAGGTCATTGGCCCATACTTGATGTTGCAATGACAGAAATCTGTTGATGTTCACCACCATTACATCCAGAGTATGCACAATTAAACACAAAAATCCATACACTGCTCTCAGTGATTACTTGCCTCTTCATGGGGTGCATTGCCTTGCAGTCTTCTCCAGTGTAAACTTCAGAAATCAGTAAATTCAGGAGAACCTCCAACTGCTCTTATTCTAAATTGCCTTGAAATTATTACACTTCGTTACATTCTATTTAACTGAGTTTTTAATTATATAGTAAATTTTATGCATGCCTTAGAAAACTCCTGACCATAATTTTTAAATAAAACTTAATTGTTGCAAATAAGTAGTACAAAATATAATGAATTTTACTGTTTAATTATTTTGTATTTTAATGATACTTTACCTTCAAACTTAATCATAAATGCATGTTCAAAACTTAATTCAGGAACTGCAAATAATTAAATTACATACCGCACAGAAACAGGCCCTTCAGCCCATCAGCGTTCAACAACCCATTTACACTAATCCTACCCCAATCTCATTATATTATTTCAACATTCTCATTCATTTCTTTCTAATTCTACAACTCACCCGCACGCTAGGAGCAATTTAGAGTAGCCAGTTAGCCTAGCAACCTGCACGACTTTGGTGCATGGGAGGAAACAGGAGCACCCAGAGGAAACTCACACATTCAAAGGGAAAATGTGTAACAGACAGTACCAGAGATCCAGACTGAAGTCTAGGCTACCGGAGTTGTGAGGTAGCAGCTTTACTAGCAATGCCACTGTGTGTTAACACACTGCCACCAACCTCATAGTTCCCTTATCACGCTCTGCTAATTTCTACCTCCCACCCAAGATCCACAAACCTGACTGTCCAGGCAGGCCCATTGTTCATGTCTGCTCCTGCCCCTTTGAAATCAAGTTGGCATATCTCAACTCCATTTTATTCCCCTTGGTTCAGTCCCTTCCCACCTACATTTGTGACACTTCACACGCTCTAGATCTCTTCAATGATTTTCAGTTCCCTGCCTCTGATCACCTCACTTTCACTATAAAGTTCCAGTCTATAAACATTTTTAATCCTCATCAAGAGCTTAAGCTCTCCACTTCTTTCTAGAAAACAGCCCGAACCATTTCCCGTCCACCACCGCCCTCCTCTGTCCAGCGGAACTGGTCCTCACACTAAACCATTTCTCTTTTGGCTTCTTCTACTTCTGCAAACTCAAGATGTACTCATGGGCCTCAGCTATGCTTAGCCTTTTTGTGGAGCTGTCCATGTCCCAAGCCTTCACTGGCAACAATCCCCAAATATTTCTGCACTGCATTGACAACTAAACTA
The DNA here is from genome assembly GCF_963921235.1 of Mobula hypostoma. NCBI lineage: Eukaryota > Metazoa > Chordata > Chondrichthyes > Myliobatiformes > Myliobatidae > Mobula > Mobula hypostoma. The sequence continues at coordinate 61,427,948 of NC_086102.1, read as the reverse complement.
GTGCTGCTTCATGCTGAGCTCATCAGTTTCATCAACTCTGCCTCCAACTTCCACCCTGCCCTTAAATTCACTTGGTCCATTTCTGACACATCTCTCCTCTTTCTTGATCTCCCTGTCTCTATTTCAGGTGTCTGCTTACTGATATATTTTATTTCTCTATATTCTGTTTACTGATGTCTTTTATAGGCCTATGATTCTCACAACTACTGTATCATTTGTCACTAGTAAAAATGCCATTCCCTTTTCTCACTTCCTCTGTCTACACTGCATTTGTTTTTAGGATGAGACTTTCCTTTCCGGAACATCTGAGATGACCTCCTTCTTCAAAGAAAGGAGTTTCTCTATATCAGTAAGACCAAGGAATTGATTGTGGACTTTAAGAATGGAAAGTTCAGGTAACACACACCAGTCCTCATTGAGGGATCGGCAGTGGAAAGAGTGAGCAATTTCAAATTCCTGGCTCTCAACATCTCTGAAGATCTATTCTGGGCCGAACACATTGATGCAATCATTAGGAGTTTGAGAAGATTTGGTATGTCATCGAAGTCAAGCAAATTTCTACATATGAATCAGGAGGAGCATCCTAACTGGTTGCATCACCATCTGGTGTGGGGGGGGGGCACTGCACAGGATTGGAAAAAGCTGCAAAAAGTTGCAAACTCAGCCATCATGGCATTAGCCTCCCCAGCATCGAAGATATCTTCAAAAGGCAGCATCCATAATTGAGGATCCCCATCACCCACAACATGCCCAGCAATCATATTTCTTTTGCCTTACCTGTTTGCAACTTTTCTTTCTTTTGCTCTCATTCTGTAACCTTACAAAATCTGTACGCATTTAATAACTTCCAATTTAATTGAAGGAACTGAATCTGAATCATTAGTTTTGTTGTTATCTCGTTCTTTGCCCTTTTGAATCTGACACTTTCTTGTTCTCTTTCAGTTTCCCAATATCTGCAGACTTTACTACAGATATCAAGACCAGAGAAAGTCAGTGGTACAGCAACGAACGTATTACAAGTTTTTTTTTAAGCATTTCTTTTTGGAAAATATTTTGGAATTGATTTCCCTGAAATCCCTATTCTTTCCTCTGGCAGGGTACTCTGAAAGTACTGTACCCTCTACCACCAAGAAGAAGAGCAACAGATGTAAAGGAAGACCTCCTGTTTCTTCCACTGTAAGACACACATCATCCTGACCCAGAAATGTAGCAATTGCATAAATGCCAGAATTTGCTACCCAAAACTAGAGGGAGCACCTTCTTCAGAAGAATGATTTTAGTTCAAGAAGATTACTCACAACCACCATCTCAAGGACAACTAGGAATGGATAATTAATGTTCTCCTTGCCAAGTATTGTCACATCACATGAGTAAATATACATTTTTAAAACAACAATAATGAACTTCCTCCACACACTGGCATATGTTATGGTAGTAATAATAAAGACTGGGCGGTGGGGGAGGGGAAGGAAAGATTTGGAAACTTAACATTTCTGGATATTCAAGAAAAATTAGGAAAATTGAAAGGAGGAAAGCAGAAATGAACAAACCAAGAAAAATGCTCAATGGAAAAGATAATACAGCCTGAAGGTCAAAAACAGAAACTATTTTGGTTAGAATTCAGAGAAAATAGAACATCACTGGATATATGCTATAAGCTATAACATTTTGCAAATGAGTTATGGGAGGGAATTTTGAAGAAACATGCAAGAATAATTGAGTAGTAATGCAGTGCAGTTTAATTACCCTGGAGAAATCGGAAAGATAAGAGTGTAAAGACCAAAGAGGAAAAAAGTTTCTATAATATGACCTTCTCTGATCTTTGTACAGGTCGACCTTCACTAATCCAGCACTACGGGGACCTGAGGAGTGCTGGATTAGTGAAAATGCTGAATTACAGAAGGATCATATTAAGCATAATCAGTGCCAGATTATTGAAGGAACCGGATTACAGCTAGTCGGATTAGTGAAGGTCGACCTGTACTAATCCAAGCGGGATGGAAGCAGAGCTTTTTTCACCCTGGGGGGTGAAGTGGGACAAGAGGAAAAGCATCTGGGGAACATCAATCATAGTATCCTTATATAATAGTGAAAAATTATAAGAAAACAATAATTAATTGGAGAACTCGTGTCATGTAATATGATTGTGGATGATCTGCTGGTAATCTCAATATTACATACCCATTCAGCCACCCCTTTCTTATCACGTATCTCTCCATCTCTGCCTTAAAAATATTCAAAGACTCTGCTTCCCCCAGGCTTTGAAGAGAGAGTTCAAAGTTCAAAGTTTGAGTGCAGCTGTAGATCACAGACTACAACAGGACCCCAGCCACCTTGAAAAGTTAAAAAGAGACACTAAAGAGAGGAATTTAAGCTGTTTCGCAGATGAGCTTGAAGAAGTTGCCCTCTGGCGCCATCTTAGCTTCACACCCCTCGAAAAGAAAATGTTTTGACTTACCTCTGTCCAAGGCCACAGCAGGATATAGATCAGGTGGAGCACTGGAAGATGAACTTAATAGTGATAAAAGCAAGGTGATGGATCTTGAGAAGTAAAATAGGGAAGGATAAATAGAGTAAATGTTTGGGCACTGAGAAATGCTGATGAACAGAGGAACATCGCAGTGCACACTATTTTTTGAAAGTGATAACCTGGATAGATAGGGTGATGGGGAGGGTGTACAACATTTTGCATTTATAGGCTAGGACAAAGAATATAACAGCTGGGACATTATACTGGAACTTGACAAAACTCTAACAGTACTGGTCAGTCACCCCACCAGAGCAAGGATGTGTTGGAGAGAGTGCTGCAGATTTGCCAGATTGGAATTTTGCCTGGATTGGAAAGCTTTAGTTATGGGGAGAGATTGGATAGGTGGAGCTTGTTGCCCCAGAGTGAAGGAGACTGAGTGGTGACCTGACTGAGGTACATAAAGTTATAAGAGGAATGGGTAAAGTAGATAGTCAGGATCTTTTTACCATGGTTAGGTATCAGAAACAAAGGGAAAGGCAGGAGATTGGATGGAGGAAGTTGTTCTACACAGAGAATGGTTGATATCTGGAACACTAGCCTATTTTAGTGGCATAGTTGTAGTTGAATTGGTGCTGGAGGCCTCATTAGGAAGGGCAAGTACAACATAAGGCAAGGCCAAGCAAAGTGGTCATTGTTGGAGTGGACCAGTGTTAGTATAGGGAGGCTTTGGCTCATCAAGCTTCAGTGGAAACAGACTTGGGCAAAGTATGTATCTGATTAGTTTCATCTTCTTCATTCTTCATTCTTCATTTGGTAATGCATAGCTAGAGCAGTGATGAAGGTTGCAGGGGCTGTGTTGCATTTGCTGTGTGAGATGTAGGTATTCTGGGAGACCTCCAGCCTCCCAGATAACCACATATGCACCAGGTACACCAAGCTGCAGCTCCTCAGAGAACGTGTTAAGGAACGGGAGTTGGAGCTCAATGACCTTTGGCTTATATGGAAACTAAGGAGATGATAGATAAGAGCTACAGGGAGGTAGTCAGCCCTAAACTGCAGGAGGCAGGAAAATGGGTGACTGTCAGGAGAGGAAATGGAAATGGGCAGCCAGTGCAGACACCCCTGTGGTCATCCCCTTCAATAGACAGTATACTGCTTTGGATACTGTTGAGGGGGCCAAGCTCCCACAGGGAAGCCACAGAAACTGAATCTCTGACACTGTCTGGCTTAGAAGGGAAGCTGGGAGAAGAGGACTGCAGTAGTGAAAGGAGATTCCATTGTTAGAGGGGTAGACTCGAGATATTGTGGACGCGGTAGAGACACCCAGATGGTATGTTGCCTCCCAGGTGCCAATGTTAGGAATGTCTCGGGTCAGGTCCACAGCATTCCACAGGGAGAGGGTGAGCAGCCAGAGGTCTTGATACATGTTGGCACCAATAACACAGGTAGGAAAAGTGAGGAGGTCCTGAAGAGAGAATTCAGGGAGCTAGGGAAAAAACTGGAAAACGGGATCTCCAGGGTAGTAATCTCTGGATTGCTGCCTGTGTCACGCACCAGTGAGGGTAAGAATAGGATGTTTTGCCAGGTGAATGTGTTGCTGAGAAACTGGTACTGGGGACAGGGTTTCAGGTTTCTGAACCACTGGTATCTCTTCCAGGGAAGATATGACCTGTACAAAAGGGATAGTAACATCTGAATCCAAAGGGGACTAATATCCTTGCAGCAGGTTTGCTGGAGCTGTTGGGGAGGGTTTAAACTAATCTGGCAGGAGGATGGTAATGAGAGTGATAGGGCGGAGGATAGAGCCGTTGTTTTACAAGCAAAGGCAGTGTGTAGTGAGACTCAGGAAGGACAGGCAAATGATAGACAAAATTGCAGTCAATGGAATGAGTTACAGTGCAAAGGGGGAACAAAACTGAAAGGGGTGCTGGATACTGGACTCAAGGTGGTTTATTTGAATGCATGCAGTACACAGAATAAAGTAGATGTTCTTGGAGCGCAGTTAGAGATTGGCAGGTTTGATGTTATCGGTATCACTGAGCCGTGGCTTAAAGAAGATTATAGTTAGGAGCTTAACATCCAAGGATACACATTGTATCAAAACAACAGACAGGTAGGCAGCGGGGTGGCATGTCTCTGTTGGTGAAAAAAAATGAAATCAATTCCTTAGAAAAAGATGACAAAGGATCAGAAAATGTAAAATCCTTGTCTGTAAAGTTAAGAAACTGCAGCGTAAAAAGACCCTAATGGGAGTTATATACAGTCCTCCGAACAGTAGCCAGGATGTGGGCTACAAATTACAACAGAAGTTAGAAAAGGCATGTCAAAAGGACAATGTTGTGATAGTCATGAGGGATTTCAGTATGCAGGTTGACTGGGAAAATCAGGTTGGTGCTGGATCCCAGGAAGGAGAATTTGGAGAATGTCTTCAAGATGACTTTTTTGGAGCAGTTCATGGTTGAGCCCACTAGGGGATCAGCTATTCTGAAATGGGTGTTGTGCGATGAACCAGATTTGATTAGGGCGCTTAATGTAAATGAGCAGTTAGGAGGCAGTGGTCTTACTATGATAGAATTCACCCTGCAGTTTGAGAAGGAGAAGCTAAAGTCAAAAGTATCAGTATTACAGTGGAGTGAAGGGAATTACAGAGGCATGAGAGGGGAGCTGATTAGAAGGGGACACTAGCAAGGATGATGACAGAGCATTCATGGCAGGAGTTTCTGGAAGCAATTCAGAAGGCACAGGATAGATACAGTTGAAGTCAGAAGTTACATACACCTCAGCCAAATACATTTAAACTCAGTTTTTCACAATTCTTGACATTTAATCCTAGAAAACATTCCCTGTCTTAGGTCAGTTAGGATCACTACTTTATTTTAAGAATGTGAAATGTCAGAATAATAGTAGAGAGAATGACTTATTTCAGCTTTTATTTCTTTCATCACTTTCCCAGTGGGTCAGAAGTTTACATACACTTTGTTAGTATTTGGTAGCATTGACTTTAAATTGATTAACTTGGGTCAAAAGTTTTGGGTAGCTTTCCACAAGCTTCTCACAGTAAGTTGCTGGAATTTTGTTCCATTCCACCAGACAGAACTGGTGTAACTGAGTCAGGTTTGTAGGCCTCCTTGCTCGCACACGCTTTTTCAGTTCTGCCCAGAAACCTTCTATCGGATTGAGGTCAGGGCTTTGTGATGGCCACTCCAATACCTTGACTTTGTTGTCCTTAAGCAATTTTGCCACAACTTTGGAGGTATGCTTGGGGTCATTGTCCATTTGGAAGACCCATTTGCAACCGAGCTTTAACTTCCTGGCTGATATCTTGAGATAAATACAAAATAATCTGCAGATGCTGGGGTCTCCAGCCCCTTGGTATGAACACAGAATTCTCCAACTTCCAGTAATTCCCTCCCCCTCCCTTCCCCTATCCCTATGTCACTCTGCCCCCCCCAGCTAACTACCACCTCCCTCATGGTTCCGCCTCCTTCTACTACCCATTGTGTTTTCCCCTATTCTTTCTTCACCTTTCCTGCCTATCACCTCCCTGCCTCTCTTCCCCCACCCCTTTATCTTTCCCCTTACTGGTTTTTCACCTGGAACCTACCAGCCTTCTCCTTCCCACCCTCCCCCCACCTTCTTTATAGGGCCTCTGCCCCTTCCCCCTACAGTTCTGACGAAGGGTTCCAGCCCGAAACATCAACCGATCTTTTCCGCTGCTGAGTTCCTCCAGCGTGTTGTGAGTGAAGTCTTGAGATGCTGCTTCAATATATCCACATAATTTTCCTTCCTCATGATGCCATCTATTTTGTGAAGTGCACCAGTCCCTCCTTCTTCTTCACATAAATGGGCAAAGCATAGAAAGAGATGGTCCTATTGCAGGATACGTTCAGATGGACAAAAAGGTCAGCATGGATATTGTGAGCCAATGGCCAGATTCTATGCTGAACAACTCTTTGACTCCATGAAGGTAAATGATTATAAAGTTTCCCATATCAAGAAATTTTCCTCCTATCATGGGTCTTCGAATCATATGTCTTTGAACCAAAACCCTTCTTACTCTTCTAGACCAGTAGGTACAATGTTTATAGAGTCTTACAATGAGGAGAGTGTGTAAATCATTAAAGTTTATTTACTTAGAGATACACTACAGTAAGACCCTACCAGCCCAATAAGACCTCGCCGCCCAATTATACCCATGTGACCAATTAACCTACTAACCCATATGTCTTTGAGATGTGGGAGGAAATCAGAGCACCCAGAGGAAACCCACATGGTCACAGGGAGAATGTCTAAACACCTTAGAGAGAACGGTGGGAATCGAACTCAAACTGTTGTCACCGTGATCTCAATACTCTAACCATGACACTACCATGCTGTCAATTGTGATCAAGCATTTTATAAATGAGCCAAGATTTTATTCATATTACTTGTAATTCTTTTGCCAATCACTTTCATTCTCTGTGTCCTGGTTCTTGACCCTTCTGCCAATGAGAATTTAAATACCCTTATACAGTATGTTAGGATTTTAAATACCCTTATTAGATTTCCCTTCAGACAAAATAACTCCAGTCTCTCCACAGAATTAATACTCTCCATTCCTGGAATCATTCTCATCAATGTCTTCTGCACTATCTTCAGTGACCTTGCATCTTTCATGATGTGCAGTATCCAAACTGCAGCTGGGATTAATCCAGTGTTTTTGAAAAGTTCATCGTGATTTCCTGCCTCTTTTTCACTCTTGGCTTCTGGTTCGAGCTCCCATATGTTTTTTAACCACATTCACAAACTGTTCTGCAACATTCAATGATTTGTGCACATAGCACTATAAGGAGAGGCTGGGCAAACTTGGATTGTATTCTCTGGAGTGTTGGAGTCTGAGGGAGACCTGCTAGAAGTTCATAGAATTATGAGAGGCATAAATAGGGTCAAAAGTCTTCCCTTTTCCAGCCACAGGGAAAATGTCAAATACATGAGTCATGTGCACCCGTATTTGTTAAATGTTGTCTTAGCTGGGGTTATTAAGCCCTTGTGCTTTCTGTTTAATCTTGACAAGTTTCCTATGACTGGCACAGGTTTTCTCTGTACTGTGATTATTTAAAGTGGACTCCCAGTTAGCATTTATCGAGGCATCCATGTGTTTCAAGAAATATTCATCCCGCAGTGTCATGTGGCCGAGCCACCGATGTTCTGTTGAAATTCCTATGAAAGATTATTTCTGTCTCATTGTGGGAGTCTGTCATTCCTCGGTACCTGGCTTCAGCTGTCTGTCAGCGCACACCGTGACAGTAGGACCCCATGGTCGATAGACCCAGTGGAGTTTCAACAGCGGCTTGGACATTGGTCATCTGGGGTTGAAGATGCTTGTTGCAAGGCTACATTCCAAGTTTCCTGACATTACTTTCTGAGGCCCTCGAATCCACGTTCCGAGCTTCTCCAGTCTACGTAAAAGGTCATCAAGGTTCCCTGGGAAACTCTTGTTTCTCTCTCTACATGGGAGCCTGTCTTTCCTGCAGACCTGGGTTCAGACGTCTGTTAGCACACCGTGAGAACTAGAGGGAAAAGCTTTAAGGTGAGAGGGGATAAATCTGAAGATTTGTGAGGCAGGTTTTTACACAGAGAGCGGTAGATGCCAGGAGATGTTCTGAAACAACATTTAATAAGTATTTAGACCAGTACATAAGCAGGTGGGGAATGGAGAGATATAGACCATGAACAATCAGATGGGATTAAATTGGCATTATTGTCAGTACGAACTTTGTGACCAAAGGAATGCCTCTGAGCTGCCCCATCCCACTGTATGTTCTATGTTCCCTACCCCAAGATCTTTCCATCCTTGCACCCTTTTTTACAATTACTATGAACATATTTTCTTCCTCAGTGTGAATTCATGTCAGAATGAAGCACTGGGAGCAAAGGTATTCTTGCCAATCTTCATAATATCCAGAAGAGGGCAATCTTGTTACTCACAACAAGCAAAACAAATTTTGAGTTCTGTCTCCAGAGCAGAAAAAGAGGAATAATCAGTAATATTCTAGCTAAATTTCAAACAGCAGGAAAGTTTTTTTCTTTAAAAAGGCTGTTAGTTCCCCTTGGTCAGAAGAGTGTGCCCTAAGTAACAGGACTTCAAAGGAAGGTAGAAGAGCAGAAATGAGTGAGCCATTTTCACATAAACTGCAGATGTAACAAGCATGTCAGAGAAAATAAAACAGATTCTTCCAGGCATATTCATTCTGTATGAAAACATACTTTGTGTAAGAAGATAAAGTCTTTTCTGCTCAATTCAGTTACATTTGAACTCACTTACTGTCAGCTATAAAGAGGCTCAAATATGTCTGCCAGAAATTGTCAATTACAGTTTGCCATGTAAATGATATTTTCTATTATAATGGCAGGCAGTGAACTAAGAGATGCTGAAATTAACTGATATCATAGAAGTCATAATAGCTGCACTATACCCAGTAATCAGTGCTGGAAAGCCCTAACACTTCCACTCACAATGTTCATTCTGAATTTCAATCACTCACGATGTACCCAGCATTCATACCTGCAAGATGCCATTATGTTTGGAATCGAGCATTATGAAGTATTACCATTTGGATTAGCTTCCATGACTCCAAGTTAAGTTTTATCCATTTCTAAGTTGTTCCGCTTCATGATTATATTTGCAAATAGTCTTTCAAGGGGTCTGGGCAATACAACAAAGAATATCGCAAATTATAGTACATCAGATCCTGAAATTGCTCTTTTCATCTGGCAATAAGTATCCAGTGTGAAATGAATTTGTATTAGACAAATCCTGATATCACCAATAACTTTCAGCCACTTTCTACAGTCTCACATGAGGATAGAGCAAGAAATCTTGAAAATAGAATTATATTGTCTTAGAATTTATAACACAGATGGATCCCAATTTCTACCTCTTAATCTTTAGCCTCGTAGCATATCATGTGTTCATTCAATTGTTTCTTAATAATGATTAAAGTGTCTCCTCCCTCTGCCTCTTCAGGGAGTGAATTCCAGACTTCTGCCCCTGAAAAAACTTCCAGATCTTTTTGTCTTTGCTTTAAATCTATGTCCCCTTGTTATTAGTTTCTCTGCTAAGGAAGATAGATTGTTTCCCTTCACCCTGACTAGGACCTTCATGATTTCAATTCTTCAATTAAATATCCTCTCAGCTTTTTCTGTTCATTAGGAAACAACAACAGTCCAGCCATTTCTCCATCCCTGTCAGCATCTCTGCAAATCCCTGCACTCACTCTTGTACAATCATGTCCTCCCTCTATGTAGTGTATGTGCTTTGGTTGTGCTCAACACATTTACACAATTCCAGCAGGACATTCCTGCCACTGTATTGTCCACCTTGGACAATAGAGACAAGAATGCCATGTGCCTTCTCAATCACCTTATCAACCAGCTGTGCTACTTTCTATAGATTTGTGTTCTTAGCTTCTAATGCTCTCCTTTGCTTCATATTGTTCTTCTTTTCTGGTTTTCTAATGTTTGCTTAACTTAAAGGTAAATGTAGATGTCTGTCACATACGTGCCTCTATTCATGACCTTATTATTGTGAATTTAGGTGAAGATCCGTTACTCCTGGTAACTCCGGGTTGCTCCGCTGCCTAATGGTAAATAGGTCTTATACAGCAAGTTCTGTTCATGGAAACATTGGTGAGGCTTCTACAGCAAAAATTTGCTTTAGGTGCTGAGATAAGTCCTGGCTGCCCATACCTACATAAAGCTGTCTCATTAAGTGCTTTTTGTATGCCCCATTTAATCTGATGTAAACAATTGGTTTGAGAAAATCATGGAAATTTTATCACTGAGATTCAGGCATCACGCCTCTTCCTCGGACCTACTTAGGCCAAAGTTGGTCTAATTTCATCCCTACCTTCTGCATCATTCACTCCTACCTACCTCCATACCCTCCCTGACCTCATTCTTGTCCGTGAGACTCGCCTACTTCAATTCCTTGCATTCTCTCCCACCAAACTTCACCCAAACTCTCTTCTTGTCTACAATCTGTTTGATGTACTTAATGATGCTATCTCTTCAAGCCCTCAACAGCCCCAACAGTGAATCCACTATCATCACTCCCACCATACGAGCACACCCTTAATCTTTCCATACTTACAAGCTAACATCCCAGCTCAACAATCTCCTTCTTCAGCAAGCTGCCTAAACATTTTTCAAAGCCACAAAAGGCATCCTTGTCTGACTGTGGCCATGCTAAGTTATTTCTCCTTATGCCTCTTGACCAGTATGCAGCCTTTGACACTCTCGATTACTCTATTTTCTCCTCCTCCATTGTCCATTCCATTTTATCTAATCATGGTCATTAATTCTGTTTCTCTCTCCACTGATGCTCCCTCTCCCTCTCTCTTACTCTCTTTCTCTCTCTCGTTCAATACAAAATAAACAATTAGAGTCATAGAGAAGTACAGCAAATAAATAGGCCCTGTGATTCTGAAGTTTCAGTCATGCTGAAACCAGTTAAACTGCCTACTCCCATTGGCCTGAACTGGGACCATAGCCCTCCATACCACTACATCCATGTAGCTATCCAAACTTCACATAAACTTTGAAACCAAGCTCGCACGCAGCACTTGTGCTGGCAGCTCGTTCTACACTCTCACAACCCTCTGAGTGGAAACGTTTCTCCTTGAACATTTTACTTTTCAGTCGCCACCCATGACCCACCCAACCTCGGTGGAAAAAGTCTGTTTGTATTTACCCCTCATAATGCCGTATACCTCTGTCAAATCTCCTCTCAATCTTCTATGTTCTAAGGAATAAAGTTCTAACCTATCCAATCTTCCCTTACAACTTAGGACATCTAGACCCGGCAACATCTTTGTAAACTTTCCAAAAAAGTTGCACAGAACCTGCAACAAGGTGCCATGGAAACTTACAAAAGAGGTTCTGGGTCTTTCCTAGTTGGATCATTCTGTTAATTAACTAAGAACAAGAGTAGATGGGTCTGATTCTGTTCTGATTCTAAAATAAACAGCAAAAAACCCTCAGAATCACACAATTTTTCACCGATGATCCGGCCACCAGATGGGGCCATCTCACTGGTAATTTTCTGATTCCGACTTCCTCAAAGCCTTTGCTTTACTTTTCCTGCAGCATCTTCGCAAGCGATGAAAAACATTGTTCCTCTTCCAGAACCACATGCAGGCGATCCCGCTGACTACAACCGGTTCTTGGTATTTCCAGCAGCTAACTAAATTAAAAACGTGCTTCAGAACTGTCAACAAATTTCTGGTGTTTTTTTTATTATAAATTAAAAATGTACTTCTTTACCTCGTGAATAACATAGCAATCTGATATGGACAGGTGGAAAAGAACAGTGATTGTTAGCGCAGATGATCCGATGCTAAACAACAACTCCCTTGTTTTAAATGTGTAGATTTATTTGGTAAATTAATCTGCGATTAGTTAGTTTTGCAACTTTAACTCTTCTTTCCATTTTATAGATGAGCATCCTCTGTCCTTATCTGAATCCGCTTCAGTGGTGTTTTCCCGGTGAGCCCCTCCCAATACTCTGTTCAATATTTAAAGGTAGTTTTAGTTGTCTCTGTGGGAGTTAAATAATCCAGTGTAATAAACAGTAATGTAACCACTCTAATGCAAATTATCTTTGACTGGTTAGAGTTTAATTGCGGGGTTATCGCATTCCCAATGGAGGTGATGTGGTTCGGTTCGACAGTGCTTGAAATGGAGTGTGGAATTTCGTGTAGCCGTGGCGTTGGGATCTGGGTTACCACTCGTGCGATTTAAAGGGTTGGGTTGGCGGTTTAAAATCATGCGAATAGACTCGTATTGTCTTTTTAACGCTTGCACTTGTATCACAAGAACAAGAGTCAACTTCAAAAGGCGCCCATAAGAATTCAACTAAGTCTAAACATAATTAAAGTAAAACAAAATCACAGCACTAGGACATGGAGCTGTTAAGTGTCGAGAGAACCTCCAGTGTTAAACAGCAAAGTGCAAAAAATATTGGATGCACCTCTTGCTCGACGTCAATCTACCTGAGCTTTCAAGATGTTTACCAAATGAACGGTTGTACGTTTTAAAAGAGGTTGTTGAACAGGGTTACCCGGAAGTTGGGGGAAATATTTCAAAATGGGAAGGCCGATGACAAATGAGTTAAATCAACGGTATACCCATCCTGGCACCTGTCACAGAGGGCGCTCGTAAATATCACATCAAACCATGCAAAGCGCCTTCAATAACCCAACTTTTAGTTTGATTGAACAAGTAATAAATTTTAAAACAAATCCATTTACAAATAAATTTACATATGATACGAATTTATTGCGACCTCTATGTTTGTACGATCTATAAAATAGGCCGCAAGTCGCTGTGTAGAATGGTTTTATTTCGCTAAATAAAACTTCTTATAAAAACATCAGTTGGTTCAACGTCAAAAATGTTACCGAATGTCGTTAAAGTGAAACGGGGCTAAGTAAAGTTCTGTAACGTGTTCTTGTAAACGGTTGTTAAGGACATCGGCACGTAAACTCCCAAACTGGGTGGGAAATTCACCCGCTCGTATATTCCTAATAATTATTTCTGTATAAATTGGCGTGTTCGCGGCCGCCGCGTGCCTAATCACCCTGTAGGAAATGATCTTCCTTTGGCATGCTTAATTCCTAGCAAATTCGAATAAAGTTCAATATCAATCTCCACTGGCTCCGTTGTAAAGAAACAAGTCAATCTTCCCTTATTTTATAGTGTCATTTGCTTCGTAGTGACGAGCTACACCCCAGTCGTACCTTTTTTTAAAAAAATAATTGCTCTGCGGCTTGCATTGGACAGTTCTTCGGTTCAACTATAGACCGAGCGAGAAAGTATGTATTGGAGACCTGCGTAGGTATGACTTTATTTTTGGTGATGTGGCAATTGGAGATAAATAAAAAAGGATTTAAGTTTTTAGCGGGGGGAGGGGGCTATTGCTTCTTACTGTGGATCAAATGTGGCTAATTTGTGATATATCTGTAACGCCGCCGAGTCTTATTGGCAAAGGAAAGCGAGCCAAATGTTCCATCACAACGTTATCAGCCCAACATATGTTTCTGGCGCTTACACTTGAAGGAATTTAGTTCTTTCTGAACAAAATATTTTCAGAATGGCATAAAATCAAGCATTCGGCATCCGTTGGTTCCAGCGTCATTAGTCTGTGTTTGTGTTGGGTAAGACGGACACATTCGATTAGAAGCGAGGAGTTAATTATGAGTGTTAATAATGCACTTTGCATTAATATAGCTGGCACTTTTAATCGCGGAGATGTCATTGCGTCAATTTCATTCGTAGAGAAAGGAGCAATCAGAGCTCATCGAGGCGCACAAATCCTCCACCATATTCCCACTTCGTTCCCGGGCAAATATGCATATTCAAACCCCTTTAGCCTTGTAACTAAACGAATGTGAACCTGATTAATTCTGTTTGGAAGAGGAGGCATTGCCGAGCTGCCGAAACCAGGCGCTCTGGTGATACTTGGCGTTATCAGAGATGGTGAAAGTGGTTCCTGTTTGATTCCAGTTTCCGGATTATCCTCCCACGTTAAACATAAGGAACAATTTTCTTTCCACACCAAAGCCATCTTGCACATGGTGAGAGCTGTTCTTGCTTAGAACCTGCACGGAATACATAAACCTACCTTTCATTTATAGATGGAACAGAACAGCAATTCTATATCCCTGTCGTGGAATGCATTTCTAATCATCAGACTTTGGAGCAGAATAACATTACACAAAGCAGAATAGGGTAGCTATATTTTCTGGATTCATGGCAATTATGAGTCTCAGTGTCTTTTATATACAGTACAAGATCTATCACCAACGGTTACAAGAGCTTACCTTTCTAATGCCACTTTCATTTCGAGTTTTAGCTGGCTCGCCGTTGCAATTGTGTATATGTTCAAGAGAACACGTTCTACACTAGGGTTAAATATTTACTAAATTTGACAGGCTTTCTTCCGCCCGCTGTCGTTTTACAAGTGTGTAGGGGGGGGGGGATAGAAAGAGAGAGAGAGAGAGAGAGAGAGAGAGAGAGAGAGAGGGAGAGAGAGACAGACAGACAAGATACATATTCACAGACAAGCTCTGAATGAGTAATGCTTCTTTTCCCATCCCTCTCTCCCGTGTATGGTACGCCGATCTCAAACACCAACTAGCCAAACTCTTGGCATAAATTCTAGTTCTTTATCTGGATATTTTATCTGCAAGCGAAAATATTGTTTTATTTAATTTTGGAAAACTGGCTGCCCTTCGTTCTCCGAAATTGACAACCACATCTGTAGTCGATGTAGTGAACGCGTGTCGTTAGGGGCTATAATATTGATATGGGGATGATCTACTTGTTTCCGCTAAGTAATTACATTTAGATCAGCGATAGAAAAACAAAAAAACGTTTCAGGCTTCCCCCCAGGAAGTCACGCAATGCGCCTTTTTTAGTCGTGAAGTGTTATTAGAGCATTAAATACACCGTTGAGAAACATCTGCAATACGCCATATGCACTGGATATTTTCTGGGAATAAGTGCAGAATAACTGAATTAATTTTTTCACCTAATAGTACTGTTATTTTCAACAATTTGTCTGGTTCGTTTCAGCAAATCATTTCTTATAAGGGTGTTATATAATCGGTTTACGAAATCATTGGAATAACCTCAACATAGAACTATAAATCTGAATCACATTCCTGTTTGTAGACATTCGTGTTCATTGACGAGGTCCCTATCTAAATAAATCATGGCTATCGGTATTATTGGAAAACACATTTAGCTACGAACACGAACGTTTAATATATCACATTACAAGTTAATCTATCCTTTAATTTGATGGGTGAACATGGGGTAGTTACGAAGTCCCGTTATGGAACCATTGACATGCCGGGTTTACAGACATATTTACAGACATAGTGGGTTGAAATTGTTTCCCAAAAATAAGTTCCATAAATTTCCAAGGAGTTTTATGGAATTCGCTTTCTGACAACAAAGGTAAGGGGAGAGATGAACAGAATAGTTAAGCAAAACATCAAATAACGTTTCCCAGAGTTAACGTTCATTAACAGAGTTGGATTTAAAGTCAGATTCTGAATATATTACTTTACGGAATTAATTAATCGAATTTTGGACAACGTTCGAAAATTAGCACATGTGTTTGTGTTGTAATTTATAAACAGTAAACACGGAAAACTTAATACAGTGCATATGAAACGTAGCCAGACCTACAGAATCCAGGCAACACACATCAAAGTTGCTGGTGAACGCAGCATCTGTAGGAAGAGGTGCAGTCGACGTTTCAGGTCGAGAACCATCTCTCACTGCTCCCCATCTGTAATTTAGTGATGCCTACAGAATCCAGAGTGCGTTTTGGAACAGTCGAAATCAAAGATAAACATCGCAAGTTACTAGGGAGCAAGCAATTTAAAAAAAACAGAATTCATTGCTCAGGCGAGGCTGGCCGGTGAAATCAGTACGCTACTGCAGTCTGTAAATATCTGTTCGCCTCTGTGCTTGTAAGAATTTCACCAGCAGCTCTGAGCAACTCAACCAAAGAAAATCGGCCTTTTCAACGAGGTTCATTCCTGTAAATTCCAGATCCGGTTTTCCTCCTCGCCCAAACTTCGAGTTGGAGGAAAGTGAAAAAAAAGTCTCCCCAGACCTCCGTGAGCCAATCACAGGGGATTCAGCACGTGCATTGGAGAATCGAGAGGAAAGCAATTACAGCCCAATACAAATGACATTAGTACCTCGATCAGATCAAGAGCGATCGCTGTACATGTGGGAGAATCGCAGCCTGCGGCAGCCCAGAAACCAGGCTCGAACCATGACAACCCAGTACAAGGAGGAGATCTGCGAGAGACCCGAGTGCAAAAGTAAATCCCCAACTTTGCTTTCTTCTTACTGCATTGACAGTATTCTGGGCAGGAGAAGCCCGTGTAAGATTAGGTGTATTGGAGCTCAGGCATTGCCGCTTCTCACAGCCAGAAATGACCCGGACCCAGCGAGTGAAGGTAAGGTGACTTCAGCAGGGGGAGGGGTGGGTTACTTCAATCGATCACAGGACTGCCTATCCAGACTGCACTTTTCAGCTTCAAAAAGGCATATTTCTGCCCAAGAGGTGGAAGTGTTGACCCTCTAACTTCGCTGTATCTGCACTTTTTTGTTGGGCATGTACAGTAAAATAATACGGTAGTTCTGCAGCGCCCGTTCAATTCACGAATAACAAACGTTGGATATAAAATTACTTTACCAGGCACAGCATTTTATTATATAAACCGCGGACATCTGTTGAAAGTTATCGATGCATTTGAAAATAATGGCGTGTATGCGATTAGTTTCTTACAAAGTATTCTGTCGATAAACAGACCAATATCGAATTTCGCCGTTCGCGTTAACGAAGATTAACGAAGCTCCTTTCTAACTTTCACACCTCTTAATTGTCACTGACATCTAAACATCGATGAGTTGGAATTTGCATGTAACATTTCAGACTGATTTTCTTCTTTTATTGTAATTGCTTGATTTTAAATATAAGTAATATTATTCAATGGCTCAGGGAAAAAAAACATCGTTTACATTCTGTGTCTTGCAAGGTGATAGGTTAGTCGATTAGTGTTTCTCTTGGACGTCCACGGGGAGACCACGGGTATTTCGAATTCCCATCCTATAAGCACAATGAAATCGACACATATAAAATAAAACGCCACATTAGCTGAGAATGAGAATACATGGTGCACAACCTGCAGGCAGTAGCGGTACTCGCAAATAGAACCGCTCTGATTCCCGTCGCAGAGTGATGCGGCTCTCTGCAGAGTTTGCATGGCCTTCGTGTGCCAAACTTATTTGAAAAACAAAACTGGCTCTCCCCAAGAAAATAAACTGCGTATTTATTTAAAGGGGGACCTTTCAAAGACGTATCTTGTTGTGAGGAAAGAGACGGGTTTTTTTTAAACTCCTGTGCTGCGGACATGAAGAGGTCCCGATTCTTGCGGCCTGGCCTGGTCTGAGGATCTTGCTTCCCTTATTAATTAAAGCACACTGTGGGAGTGAGGGCAATTTGCATTCATTTTACACGTTAACTAGTTGCTATCTCCAGATTCTCAATCTTCATTACAACGGGGCGCTTGCCAAAAGCTGGCGAAAGTCTCTGCCAAAATTTCACTCTTATTTATGACTTCGCCAGCCAGACAAGTCGAGCGCCGGCGGTGTATTCCAACACAGTTCAACTAGGTTAAAGCGGCGGCTAGATAATATCGAAAAAATTGTGGAACTTCCGGGAAAGAAGTAAAGTGTGACTAATTAATAGTAACTCGGTCAGAGGAAGTGGCCGTGATTTAACAAATTTATGAATTCTTCTTCTTGTTTATATCTAGGATCACCCAAGGAAAATATGTCGTTTGACACAGAGCTCCATCTCCCTCCTAAATTCCGAAGATTGTACGGCCACGGAGGGAAGATCCTGGACTCCCGAGGATTTAATGACATTGGGAACGAGAAATTAGAAAGAGAGCCGTCCTCTGAAGCTTTCCGGGGCGCCGATCTGAAGATCAGCCAGGCTCCGCAAGTCAGCATAAGCCGCAGTAAATCCTACAAGGAAAACTTCAGCTTGGCCAAAGCGCAGGGTGAGAGTGTATCCAAACTGCCAGGATCCCCGGGTTTAGAACTGGCGGAGCCGGCCGACAAATCGGTAGAGGGGGACGCGAAAGAGGACGCGGTTGAAAATGACTTGTCCCCGAAGCTGGTGGAGGAGGTTCAGACGGATGTGGATGTGAAGGATAGCGAGGACAGCTTGTGTTTATCAGCCGGCAGTGACTCTGAGGAAGGCATGTTAAAAAGAAAACAGCGGCGGTATAGGACTACATTCACCAGCTATCAGCTGGAAGAACTAGAGCGGGCTTTTCAGAAAACACACTACCCAGATGTCTTTACCAGGTATCTGTACACATCACACAACTACGAATCCAGGCTGAAGGTAGCTGGCATAGTCCCGGGGCTGTAATTGTTTCCCACTGGATTCAAACTCATTGATGAACAATTAGATCCGTAAAAATCAGATGCACCAATAACTGGGGCATGCAGCAAGCAATCAATGAGAGGGCGATAGCTTCCCCGGTGCTACAACCGGCAGTGCCCCCTTTATCCAAATAGTGAGCGCCCAGTTTAACACCGGTGCTCGCAATCCACGTGCCTGTGTAAGGGTTCACTTCATCCTATAGATGCCAAGGCATCGTGCCTTCATCGTGATAACTTGGAGAAAATATAAAGGGTGAAATTATTGAGTTTATTTTTTGCAAGTCAATGTGGACTTGAGAAATCTGACAAATCCTGATGACACTCTATTTCATTATGCCCGTGCCCGAAAGTAAACCGGACGGTGACCGGCCGCTTCAGGCTACTGTACAGGTTTAATTTTACGACATGAAGGTATAACGAGTTGTTATTGGGCATGTTCGTGAAGGGAAAGGCTAAAATTTGGGATCAACCATGTGTTAATTAAATCTTCACTACTTTCAGTAATTTGATATGGCAGTGGAAGGTGCAGAATTCAAATTTGTTTTTACATGGGATTGGGCATTTTCCTGAATTGAATGGTGGCACAATACTGATTCTGAATTGAAAATCCTACATTTTGATATCAGGTATGAGCCGTTTAATTTTCTCAATGTTTGCCTACTTTTTTTGCGACCGCTTTTTTTTTATGGCCCAAGTAGACTGGAAAGATTGAAGAGCCCCTGTCAATGGCATTAGGTTATGCCTGCTGTAATTTCGCAAGTTTAGTGTACATTGTCTGAAAAGGTAGCGCGAAACACTAGAATGCCTAAAGTGCGTTTTCACTTTCTGTTTTTGTCCAGGGAGGAACTGGCGATGCGGCTCGACTTAACGGAAGCTCGGGTGCAAGTAAGTTGCAACCAGAATGTCTGTGTATAATTAGACCAATTCCTCTAGCAGAGTTCCATTTATTTATTTATTTAACTGTTGTCATGTAAAATTGTTGGTCCTTAATTTCATTTGATATAGTGTACCTATTTATGCGTAATTGCGGACGGTGGCGGACACAGTGTGGTACTGTCAGACTTTCCACAGATGCTACTCCAGCACAAATATGAATAATGCGAATGCCCTCGCGCCACGGCAACCGAGAGCATTAAAACAGACGATATGATTTCCTTGGCTTTCAGTGATCAAGAGTGCCGGTGCACCAGTGAAGTGCCTTTAAAGTTGATAGGACCCGTAGTGCATTTTCTCTCGAAGTCTCATAACCAAAGAGACGATAAACATTAGGATTGATGCCTTATTGCGAACACGAGAAACATAAAACATATGTTAGGAGGTGAAGGCCGAGTAAATCACTTTACAGTTACAATCGAGCGCTGATAAGACCTAATAAATTCCATATGGCTCATTTACTACACAACAGCTTCTTGCATTAGAGGGGCTAATGATGAGATTCTCCCTCGTTTTGTTGACACATTGTTCTATTGTCAAATACCCAACGTGACAGGCAGCCAGGAATGATTATTTTCCGCTCAGGCAGTCGTGGGAAAGTTAAATAATCTTCCCTCCCCGCCCCCCTCCCCACTTTATTTTCAAAAGCCGGTTTACACTCAATAAAACTTGCGAAATCTTCTCGTATAGATTCATTACTACATATAGTTTTTATCTTTCCCATATGTTAAAGTTTATTTATCAAAATTAATTAAGGACAATTTAGCAGCGATTACGCAATTTTTTGCAGATGCGATCGTTTACAATTAAGGCGTCAACACTAATATTAATATGGTGAATTATTGAAACAGGGATAGAGTATGTAATTACATCATTTTAATTCACAGTTTAATTGCATTTTTTGGTGTGTTTATTCATGTTGTATGTTGAATTTGGATGCTTTTAAAAAGCGGAAACAATTTACAAGTGGGTTGGTTTGATGCCTGGTTCAGACGGTGTGTATTTCTGTGTGCGCGTGAGATTTGTAGCCAACTCACATGACCTGTATGGTGATATGTTTCCAATAATTCCTTAACACTGAAACCTGATGTTTTAACGCCGCGATATAAATAGAGCTATTGCAATGACGATTTTATATATCCGTTTTATTGCTATGATTTAATTCTAGTATTGTGGAATATCAAAGTATTTCTTTTGTTTCCCTGCAATATTTACAAAGTTTCTCTACACAGAAGAGTTCTTCCTGTTTTTGTTTTCAGGTTTGGTTTCAGAACCGCAGAGCCAAATGGCGAAAGCGAGAAAAGGCTGGAGCCCAGAACCATCCCGGAGGCTTGCCGTTCCCAAGCCCGTTAGGAGCGGGCCATCCGCTGGGACCTTACCTGGATGGCGGTCCCTTCGGACACCACCCAAGCCTCGAGTCCGCCTGGTCAGCCGCCGCCGCAGCAGCAGCCGCAGCCGCCGCCTTCCCCGGGCTCCCGCCTCCACCGGGCTCGGCGGCTCTCTCGCCGAGCGGAGCTCCGCTCGGCCTCGGCACCTTCCTGGGAGCGGCCATGTTCAGGCATCCTTTCATCACCCCACATTTCGGCAGGTAAGAGCTTGGAGCGGAAGAGTAGAGACCCTCCCTATTTGCCCGTTACCAGGCAGCAGCAACCAGCAACTTCAACTCAGGCGTAGTGTCTGAGGGCAGGATTCAATTCCTCAGCGCCGGGGGGAGGGGGTGGGGTGGGGGGAATTGGGGGTCCGGAGAGGGAGAGGGGAAGCTAAATTGTAAAACAACAATCTAGAATCGCAGCAAACGGGAAAAGCCAGGCCCACGGAATGAGTCCAGGTGAACAGTTTTTTAAAAAATATAAAGTAGCAGCAGTTCCTTACCTGTAGGGGTAGATGTTAGCGAGCTGCGATTAATGACTCGCACGGAATGGGACACCTTTGGCAATAGGCGAACGCTTTTCAAAATCGTCCGTACAAATATAATTGACAGCAGAGTTCAGAACGAGACCAGAAAACTCAAAATAATCGCCCAGGGGCGACTTCATCAACGCAGGTGTTAACACTGTGTTAGAAATCACACAAAAAAACTTTGAGTGATCTATGTATCACCCTTATTCGTGTAAAACCGGTTTTCTAAATCCGGATTAAACATTTCCATACCGCGCAATGACTAATTGTATTCAGTGAAACATCTGAAAGCTCAGAGCTTCAGCGAGGAGCACAGGAATTGTAAAATCCTGTAGTAGGGAGTGGCAGAACTCCGTTTTCACGGGGGGGGAGGGGGTGGGCGCTGAACTCGTTTCATTTTGTGTTTAATGAATTAAAAATAGGAACAGACTTGTATTCTAAACCAGTGTGATTCTCCAATTCATGCGTTAGGTTGCAGTAAGGGTAGAAGTTGAACAAAATGTTCGGCATCATAAATGCTGCTTTGAGGAAACATTTCTTTCATCGAAGAAGTTAGAGTATTCTCATAGAGTTGCTTCCGTAAGTGTTTTTATACAGCATAACTAATTATCTCATGGGATTATTCCTCTGCCTTGGCAGAAGTTTGAGTTATTCACTTAAGATACGTTCAGCAAATGAAGAAAAAAAATTGAAATATTTATTCGTTGTCCGCTTGTAGAAACTTAAGATGAAGAATGGCTTTATCGATGAGCTGGCGAGGTGTGGCAGAGATGTTGGACGGTACTGGCCACGACAGAAAGGAGGGCGAGTGAAATAAACTCACCCATCCCAACTATGCCTGTTCAACGTGTCAAGGCTTATCATAATCGCGGCTGTCCGAAATGTGTGCTATATATGCTTGAACTTCTGTGTGGAACGACGTTGTGTTGTCTGTACCATTTGAAAACACGCTAATCTTCTGCAACTTGTATGGGATACATTTTAGCTGGATAGTGAAGTGATTTTATAACAAAGCGTTAGGGTGGGTTTTTTTTCATTTAAGGTACACATGTAACGCTTACTTTGTCAGTTCCTACGAACATCTCTCGGATACGATTTCGCCACCACATTTTACTCTCGTGTACAGCTGCGTGACAGCTCTACTGCACTATTTAAGATCTTCATTTTGATCAGTCAAGGACCTGCCAAGTGTGGAACCCATCATCGTATTAAAGCACTTCCAAACCAAGTGACGAGATTCCATTCGTCTAAATCGGAGGATGTGTGTTTCTTCTCCTCTCCTTCCCAATCCTCGTTAATCTAAATCCAAAGCATTCAAGGGCGAAAGCCAAGATTTGGTGAGCTCACACCCCACGACGAAAAGTCATTCCGGGCGGATCGCCATGTTTGGATATAGCTGTACAGGCACACTTAACCCACTGAGGCCAATCCCGTTCAATTGTGGCAGTCCAGTTTCTGTAGGTGCCCCAAATTCATCATTCAATCGTGTCCATTATCAGCAGTAGCATGGATGCAGTGGGCTTGGCTGAGCTTGGCAATGGTTTACAGAGTAGAGTACTGTACTGTATCTCTCACTGGATAGGATGACTGGAAACAACTTAAACTGAATTTAGAAAACAACCATGCATAGAGGCAAGGTGATCCTATTGCTCCACCGGTTTAGAGATGATGGTTGGGGGCGGGGGGGGGGGAGCAGGAATCCGGTCACAGCATGCGAGACGAGTGCACACATTCTCTCCTTGACATCCAACTTCATCAGCCGCCTCAATGATGGAATTTCAATTGTTTAAACATGCCGATTAAAGCATTGTCACAAGTGCAAAGTACGCAAAGATAAGGGACGGTGAAAAATTATTCACCAAATTATAGAAATTATCCCATGTTTTGTTTTTTTAAACTTAAGGCTTTAACTAAAGTAGCTTAGCCAGTTTCAGTAAATAATTCATATATGAGATATGAAATAATTAGTATTTCCGTTAAGGTGACAATTTTAGTCGTGCATGCGCAATATGCAACTTGTTCCGCGAATACCGGCTATCCAGCAGGGAGGATTAATCGGTTGGTATGCTTTTGCAATGGTCGAGCATAAAGTGGATGATTCCACACCCCTAAATTAGAGAAATCAACATTAGTATGTCTATGTAGGCAGAATACCGTCTAATTTTGCAATGCATTATTCCCCGGTTAATGCAAACGCTTCAGGTCATAGTTCGATACTTGTTGAGGTGCTGAATTAAACTATAGCGTGGGGTCTAAAGTTGTGAAAGAACAGTAATACAAGGGGTAGAGCATTTCAGAACACTCGCTGAAAGGTGCGAAGTACCGGATGGTATTAATCGACCACAGTGCTATATTACCGGAGCGGCAGTGAGATGTGCTGTACGTTGTGCGTCCCTTCAAAGTTATTATCTTACAGTAAATATGTTTTATTTTAAAATAGCGATAACGCAAATAACTTTGAAATTAATTTGACTATATGTGTCCTGTTGTTCACTTGTGATTGATGAATGAGGACAATTTACAAAACTTATAGTAAATTCTGGAGATAGAATTAACCCCCAAGCAAGTTCTTTTTCACATGTGTAGGTGACACTTTCCCTTACACATTGTAATACATTTATATAGTCAGACCTGTAGTGTGCAAGTCTGCTTAAATGTGGGTCCTGTGCTACACGCCTCATTATCTAGGGTAACCCCCCCCCCCCCGCCATATTCGAATTGCAACCCACCAATTACTAAATTAGCTAATGATATTTGATTTTAAAAGATTTCCCATTTTATAATGCCGAAACTCCTTGTCTATTGCAGGCTCTTCTCGACAGTAGGCCCGCTGACAGGAGCCTCTGCCCCTGCTCTGCTGAGACAGTCGGCCGCGGGTGTTGAAGGGGGAGTACAAGCCGGCGCCCTCTCAGACCCCGCGGTAGCGGCCGCAGACAGACGAGCGTCCAGTATCGCAGCGCTCAGACTCAAAGCTAAGGAGCATGCCGCCCAACTCACACAACTCAACATCCTCCCTGCACCTTCTACTGGCAAAGAAGTGTGCTGAACTCGCAGCAAGGAGCTCCACACAGGCTGTTTGTTGAACAAGACCAAATTCAGAAACTGGACCACTCGTTCGCGTGGATTGAGTTACCAGACTGTGCATGTTCGTAGAGTCAATATCTCTTTCATCTTATCAACTGGCCACATTTAAAATCAAAACACTGACATTCTCCTCATAATATAGATTTGTGATGTTCCTATCATTCGTATATCTCTGAAAGAGGGAGAAGGAAGTTGTGGAGTCTTATTAGCAGTATGCCTGATCCGATCACTCAAACTTGCTTTAATACTGTAGGAGCGGATCTAATCAGGTCAAATTTGCAAAAAGAGAGAAATGTATTCCGAACACGTGCATGTAGAATTGACAGTTGCTAGATTTCCTGATTCCAATCTTGTTGGGGCCGTTATAAAAGAACGCTGTTTCTCACTGAGACGAGTTTGACTTTCTGCGGCGGACCCGTTCTATCACACGTGCAGAAACGCGTTGGTTACGCCTGGATTTTTTTAAAAACTATATACGTCAGTGTAGCCAACCAGCGGTTTGCTTCTAAACCAAAGGGACACAAAACTACTGCCAATCCGAGTGGACTGCTTATGTCACTAAACTGTGATTGATTTCTGTACATAATGGTCGCTCTTCAGAATTTCCAAGGAAAATAATTGTACATTTTTTTTTAAAAAAACGAAAAAATGCACTCAGTGTGTTGTGAAAGTTTATTCTCTAGAATTACCGAGCAGATCTTATTACAGTGTTGTTGGATGCATTAGGTTCGTAGAATAATTATTTATGGACAAACATTTTATTTAACTTATTAACTATAGAGGTTTCGAAAACCTTATAAAAACAAGTGGCTATATTACGTGTACTGTTGTAATTTCTTGCTATGGGCTAGAAGAGTGGAGACACTCTGAAATAAAATGTTATGCCTAACAAGCTAATTGAAGAAAACGCTTATTCTAAACGATTGCGTATTTTTTCCAAAGGTATCTTCCACAAATACACTCTCTATTAACCAGTTCCGTGTCACCTACAAAATACCAGAACTGGAATGAGCGCCTTATCACGACTCGGTTTTGTTTATGGCGCAGAACTGATGCAACGACATTATATCTTTGACGGATCCGCTGTGCATGGCGTGCCTGCCGGTGCAGTCGTACACCGATTCTCGCTAACAAGCAACTGCCGTGATTCAGTCTCCTTCGATTCATTCCCAAATCAGACTTGTATGTGTGCAAGTGCCGGCCAATTTAAGAAGCCAATTTTAAATACCATTAAGCAAAACACTGGAACACAATTAAAACGTCTTCTTGTTAATTTAGATGTTAAAAGTATAATGAATCAGGAGAGATTCAACAGCACCACAATGACCTTTTGACCCAGTTTCGAGTTCAGCCGCGTAACAGAATGCAAGTTTATAGATTATGAGAAGTAATCCCCGAACTGGGACCAAATTATATAAAATTTATAGCACATTCTTTTAAAGCTGAGCGAAAGATGTTTTACGTACTGGCACAGCCTTAACTTGATTTTCCATTAACCGGATGGACTTTGTTAGAATATATCATCTGAGGACTCCTTAGATAATTCGCTCCGAAACTCTTTGAAATTCCAACATGGGCCACCACTTATCACCTCTTCACCCTCTATCTCATAAACTGCTGTTAACACTCGCAGTCTGACTCAATAAACTTCACCTACGATACTCACTACACGTTCTTAGTTAATAACTTTTTGCTGTAAAGCGCCATTGCCATCTCCTGCGTTACCCAATTAGTCACCAACCTACCACCCCGCCCCCCCCCCGCCCCAAGCCGCATTTAATGTGAGCTTGGTTGACAATGAGCTATCTCAGATGGGTTACGTTTGCGTGTCCTGCAGAGCAGGCTATGCGGAATCAAATGATATAAATATAATCAGCGCGTCGATTTCATATTCAGGATAACATGCCACATGCTGTGCGTTAATCTGATCAAGCGAGCGAAATGCAAGAGTATAACCATTCAAAATAAACTAAACGGAATTCGGCATTTTTGTCCAAAAATGAAACATATGATACGTCGTTGGTAGAACTGGAGGCAAGGAGGTTCCGTATTTCGTGATAACTCATTCATTGTTCTACTTCCTTCAAGTCAATACTGAGCCAACGAAAGTCTCCGCTCCGTTCCAGTATAATGAATTAATTTCCGCTTCATTTCAACCATTTCGTGGTTTTCCTTTAATAAAAGGGATATACGTGCTGTATGCTGGGCGGTATTTTGAACGAATTTATTCTGATTATAAACATTGCACCACAAAACGAGAATGTGGTGTATGTGTGCGTGGGGGAGGGAGGTGAGGTGGGAATGGAGGGAGATACTTTAAAAATACAGAGCAAGGAAAACGTGTTCATTTGCACAGTTCGTCTTATTAGATTGAAAATCGTTTGCTGTTCTCCAATTCTAAATGCTGCCTAAATTCTGGATCCTGAATTGCCTCAGTCTAGTTAAATTGCACCCATATCATTTTCTTCATCAGGTAACGGTTAACACGAGATAATGTCTACTTCGGGTGACACGCATTCACACAAGGTGGCTGACATCGCGCCAGGACCCGTGCCATTATTACATTAACGAACATTTTTTAAAAAAGTCGTCTTTTCCCTCCATTTGATCCTCTCTATGGTAGTAAATCAAATTGCGTGAAATTACCTGCCGGATTAAAGTTCGTACGGTCGAATGAAAGCATCTCCCTCTCACTCGCTTCGGTTTACAAAAAATCCTCCTCACAGTGATGGTGAAAACATGGAGATCTGAGACAATTCTTTCATGTTTCGCAGCTGGTAAAGCAACCATTCTTTGCTAAATATTCACCATAAATATCACACGTTAACAGCCGATGACTCCCATCAAGTCTATATTAAACATTTGACATGTCACGCATGATAAACTCTGAGTGTCTTTGAAAGAAAAGCATTAGCAAAGAAACCAATTTCTCCTCATCCAAACCTCCCCAAGTGTTGAATGATTTCGTTTGAAAGAGTCAGTGAAGCGTATTTAGAGGGTTTTATGAGATTTTCCAGAATGATTTAATCTTATTGTGAACATTATTAATGAATAGCAACCCAATTTGGCCCTAATATCTGGGAATTCTTGCTACAAAACATGATGACTATGACCCCCCAACCTTAAGCAAACCTCCCTGGTGTTTTTGTGCTGTCTTCAGCCTCCAGTAAATCTTAAACACGGCATTGCACGGGAGCCAGTTTTCAGCGCGATCACACAACTTCAACCCCCCGCCCAATACTATTCACTCACAAGCTTTCCACCATCTGTTCCCAAAAAACAGCTTCTACATTTGGAGGTATTTCAAGGAGAGTGATAAGTAGTGTATATAAATGTGTTCACGTTTTTGTGCAGGTCCAGAGGTAGAAAGTCTCTTTGTATATACACGTATACGCCTACAATCTGTTGTAATGAATGTGGATCAGAATACATGACTCAGATACAAGATAGTCCTTATGCACAGATTCCTTAAAACAAAATATTAAAATGTAACATATGGAGACATAGTATTCTGTGTGTACTGATGAACCCGTGAATAATATACGTGCAGTGGAAGTGCTTTTAGCTGTTATTTTGTTTTGCCGCTTCTTTCTATTATTTTCTTTAGGCATAATGCATCAAAATACACTTTAAGGGTCAGGCTAATTCTGCAGTAATCGTTTATCAAACGGCAACCAAATAGAACCCGTGTTCTTTTTAGCCAAATCTGTTTAAAGCCTCTAATTCTATACAAGGTCCAGAATCCTTTAGGAGGGTGTACGAGGGGGTTGGGGTAAGCTAAAGGCTGGGATGGGGGCGGCGGTGGTGGTGGCTAAGGTTCTGCCGCCTTTGGAGCTGTTGAAGTGAAAGAAAGCCCGAAGAAAGCAGCATTGGAAACTGGTAGCACGATCTTCTTTGGATCCACTAATTCCCATCTCTTTGCTCTCATCCAATTAGTGCAGTGTATTAAGCGGTTTATCATCTCATACTCAGCTGTACAAAGAAACAAGCCGAACACTTTGCAATAGACTCTGTTCTCCTTTTACACCCTCAGGTACTTACATATTCTAGTGTGCTATGAATAATAGAGGAATAATAGAACACTAATTCCCTCATCAAAGAACGCCTTGTCTACGCTTTGGTGAAAACACTATTCCGATAAAAGAAAGCAATAAAGCTTAGCATAACAAAACGAAACCTACTTATTAGCTTAGTAGTAAATTAATGCAAAACCACTGGTATTCAACCAGGTTTGAAAACAGCCTCCCGCAACTTTATAATGCTTTATTGCTGAAGGAATTCAGACTTGAAATTTGAATCAGAGGGATGAGCTAATCTGGTAAATTCCAATAAACGTGTTTTCAAACGGCTGCTGTGATTTAAAGCTATTTATCCCAGATGAAGTGGGATAAGTGACCCAAAGCGATGTCCTACGGCTGCAAACCTGGAAATACCCGGCCAGTTAGACACTATATAGAAACGTCCAACAGATTCTGCGAATAGTAATATATACATTTTGAGCACGCATACATACATTAGGGAAGGTTCTCCACCATCCGTTTGACACGTTGTGTAGTATTTATTAATATCTTATGTGAATTGAAGAATGGAGAATGCAAGAATTACAGGAAGAAGAGGCAAATTTAAAAGAGAGGATGAAAGCGCATTGTATCATTTTGCGGATTCTGCTGCTGCATTAACAACATTTGCAGCACTTATTTCAAGTATTGAGAGGGAGCAGCTTCCCTCGCCCTCCAATGCTTATTTGGTGCAAGGCATAAATGATGTGTAAACGTCAAATCCAGCCGAAGGCAATGCGCCTAAATTACTTGCAAGAATGATGTCTCTTGTGTAGGAATGCCAAAGATTGAGCTTGCAGCAGACCTGCTTTTTAGGACCCTACATGGTCGCCTGCTCAGTATTGAGAGTTAAAGCTGCAGTTCCTGAATGTTTCAGTGCATCCAGTAATGGCCTATGACACTTAGCATCTTCATGAAGTTGAAGTAAGATCTCATCCCAGTGAAAGAGAGGTATTGCACACAGATTTGCAACATTTATTTCTTCCATTGAGGGAGGGGAAGAGAGGGAATATACAACTGGTAATGAACAAATGTGCATCTACTTCTTCATGAGTTTGATAAATACCATGTACCTCTTTCCAATATTCATCTTGCATCATGTGATAACTGTATTCAAATTTCCGTGGCTCAGTTCTGTATCACAGCAATAATCTTAAGGCATTTTTGTTACTGACCTGCTGTACTGGTCTTCTTTTCTCTGCACTGTAGAGTACAATGAATGAATGCCCTGAATACGAAGAAGCATTTCTAATGTGATGACATCAGTTGGCGAGACTTCATGATGAAGAGTTGCCTGTATGCTCTCATTAGACTGTTCACTTGGGTGGGCTTCTGTTACTTTAGGTGCTTTCTGCCAATTCTTAATATTTTTAAAATCCCAATGAGTTTGCATTATGTCTCTGATTTCACATATTAACCAAGGACAGTTATTGAATATTAATTACCTTGGTGCTTGAAACCATGTTTTAACAACAGGGTGGGCTATGTGGGAACATAGTTCTGGAAACATATTATTTCAATGTTGAGGTTCCTTATTCATTAGTACCAGAGTTACGTGCATACATATCGTATGAAAAAAAATACTCAATGTCTGAAAGTACAACCTGTCTCTTTTAACTTGATTGAGGAGGCTGTCTCAAGTAAAGATATTCTCCCTTAAGTTTACCAACATGCAGATTGGTAACCAACCACCCTTCTGTATGTCAATTTAGAAACTCTTTCATTCCAGACAGCAGATCATAAAAGTAGTTAAGCATCTAAAAAAAATGTATAGGCTGAAAATGTAGCCTATCCTGTTGCAGCACTGTATATGGTGTTACAATGATCTGAATATAATGGCCCCATTCTTTTAATTGCCTATTTTTCTCATTTCTGTGTGGTCCAAGTCCATTGTTACTTCATAACTAATCCTTCTAAATACATTATTAGTCAAAGGATAGGCAAAAACAAAGACTTTCTCTATGTGTGGAGACCGGGGGGGGGGGGCGATGTATGGGGAGCCGTGAAAGCAAATAATTAAGGATTTTATTATGGTTCAACATAAACATTTTCATAAAGGGATATCACCACACAGTTTTCCTTTACCTCTCTAAGTCTTTCCTCAATAGACATTACCCACTTTTACTTGTTAATATGAAGATTTTGCCCCCGCATATCAAGGTTGTTTTAAATGTATTTTCTACTAACTTTTGAAATATGCTAACAAGTTTTTACAGTTTAAACTTTGATTTTCCTTTCAAGATAGTAAAAAATAAATTGTAATATGAAAGCTATTCCATAATCATCCCATAGTTTAACACTATTCAAAATGCTCCAAAAGCTAAGCAATTGCTGATCAGCACAGCATGTGGCTGAAGTGTTGTGGATTGACATGTGTTAAGTAGGTACATCAGACCTGCTTCAAATTCACATCAAGAACTGTGTGTAAGACATTATCAACACAGGAAAAGAATCACAAAAAATGCACTAACCATGAAGTTTGAGCAGATAAATCTGTCAGATCTCCAGACCCTCTGAACAAGGGGCAATATTATGAAAAGTGATATATTTAATTTTTGCATGAGATGAGAGAAATTTTTACCATTTGGAAGATCTTGGCATTAAAATGAATCCATACCCATTAACCCTTTTAATGCCAAGTTTGACAGTGCTGATCAGTACTAGAGTATTTCTGAAGTATTTTTTTCTGAAGTTTTTGGGTTTAACATCTAAAGAAAAGAAGAATCCTTAACCCTCTGCTGTCATACTAGCTTCAGTTCTTTAGATACTTCCAGCAAAAGTTCCACTATTCTCTATTTAGAAGTCTCAGAGTGTGAGTTCCCACCTGGAGCAGTTACAGTGCATATTGGTCAACATTTCTGTCTAAAAGGTGACATTTTCTTTTTCGTTCAGTTTTTGAGAGACCTCCTCTTCTTTGTTGATTATATGGGAGGAAAGGTTCAACAATGATATTGTGAACTGCTCAGCATATTTAAGGAACCCACAATTTTACATGGAAAACATATTATTTAAGAGCAATGGGAGTCCAGGAAGAACAGGAAATACCCAAGTACTTCATGATTCTCAAGAAATCAGGCTTCAGCCTCCTATAAGTTATTCAGGAGTTTGCTCAGGTTTACTGGAAACAATTCAGCAAAGCTTACATGGAAACTCGCCATGAACATTACACGTTCCTCATATGCCTTCCTCAGATTTGCCGTTCATGTGAAGAGTTAACATTGTGACCTTGTGTCTTTCAGATACAATTTTGTTGCCTCATTTTATCTGAGTTCTAAAGCATTATGCAAAATGGAAATTTGCAATGATAATCTTGGTCATGCAAAACTCAACACAAAAGCTGTGGCTGGTTCTTGGGCATTCTGCAGCAGACCTAGAATCCTTAACCACTTGCTGGGGTAGGTTCTTCAACTGATGCCAATAGGTTTCACTTTTAAAATGCATCCAAATGTCGTGTATTTTTCAGCAAACCTCCTATTAGTTCTGCTTGAAATGCAGCATCAGGTAAGCTAAATATGTCATTTTGTAAAGTGAATTTGGATCTATTACCATGTAGATTGCTCACACTTCAGATAACTGTTACAATTCACAAAATTAGCCTTGAGGTTAACTTCCACTGAATTCTACCTTGCAAGGTTTGGATCATTTACTAACCAGAGAGGTATAGATGGGTCAGGGATAGGGCAATCAGAGGAAATGTTTATAAGTTCCATCCCACTGCTACATGCACCAGAGTCAGACAAGCTGATAGGAAGTTTGATTTTTATTTAGAAATGACATTTTTGTCTCCATCCTTCTGCCCTATGTTTGCTTTCACTGCATTCATCTGATTTGGATGCAGATTAACACTACATTCTATCATCATATACAGTATATTCCTGTCTACAGTTCAGAGCTCTTATTTATTCTTCTAACACTAAGTGACCATTGTATTTACTACTTCCATTTTGTAAAGTACTCTGGGACATACTGTAATCTGCATGTTAAGTGCTATTTAAGAACATTGTTGTTTCTTGCAGATATCAACTGTCCTTTGAGACATATGCACGCAGTAAGTACCTCCGTGAAAATTGGAATGGATCATTTTATCTGCTCATTTGTAAGAAATCCTAAATTTCATGACCATTTTATGAATTCATCTAGTATCTTTAAAGTATAGAACAGTCATGGGGACAAGAGAAAGACTAAGTAGTAGATTAAATATTGACAACTGAGGGAAAGCAGGTTTTTAAAGGGCATAAAAGAGAGGTTAGGGATGGTAACTAGTGACTTTACTGTAATAAAGGAAAAGAAGCTAAGCCATTAAGAGAAATAAACTGTACGTGGACACAATGGAAAGGTTGTGGGCAATTTAAAGAGTCATTTATTTCTTTTTAATTTATTGAGATTTGGCACGGAATAGGCTTCCAGCCTTTTGAGGCATGCTGCCCAGCAAACCCCCTGATTTAATCCTAGCTAATCACAGGAACAATTTACAATAACCAATTAACTGACCAACCACTACATATTTGGACTGCGGGAGGAAACAAGAGCACCCGGAGGAAACCCACACGGTCACAGGGAGAATCTACGAACTCTGTACAGGCAGCGGTGGGAATTGTACCCGGGTCACGAGTACTGTAAAACATTGTGCTAATCACTGCTCTACCAATATTAGATTTTATACTTGGAAATTCCACACAGGAATTTAATGTTAGGGGCATGAAATTAAAATTTAATACGTTGCATTTTAAAGGGCATTTCTATAACTGCTTTATCGAGTAAATGCTTGCTGCTTCTATTACTACTACAACTTGTACCTATGTGCCCTCCTTAATACAGAACGCAATGGCAACAAATAGGATGAGAAATTGGGAAAGATGAAGTTTTGATCAATGAGATAGGCTTTAAGGGCAGTCTTAGAATAGAGATATTAGAGAAATAGTTCCTTACATGCTCCACACAACTGTTGAGGGAGTAACAATTTTACAATGCAAGACAGGTGTTTTCATTCTAAAAATGATTACTACCATACAGGTAGGTGGTGCTGGAACATGTTCAGATTCATATCTTTGACATTAAGACAGACATTCAGCAGGAATTAGGAAACACCAACTGAGTGAGTCACCCTCATGCTTTTTCTGAATCTGATTGCATTCTTATATTATTGTAGAATAGGTTGTTTCCATGGATGAATTCCGTCAAACTAAATTTCATGTGTTTCACAATGTAGGAATGTTATTGTGATTTCTATCTGCAGAAGTGTTAGAAATCCTACATTATATCACTAGGATGTCCTTTCATTGAATATAAAAAAAATAAACATTAGAAAGCTATTGCATCAATAAGTCAATAATACTGATTTCAAAATAAATTATGATTACTTATTTTTCCTAAGCCAATGAGCAGTGAGCATAACATCATCATCATTCTGAAGTGGGAGGGTGACCAGCCAGATGTCGTGGTGCACATCGGTACCAATGACATAGCAAGGAAGAGTGAGGAGGTCCTGGAGAGTGAGTATAGAGAGCTTGGTAGGAAGTTGAAAAGCAGGACTTCGAGGGTGGTAATCTCAGGATTGCTATCTGTGCTAGGTGCCAGTGAGGGTAGGAATAGGATGCTCTGGAGGAGGAACAAGTGGCTGAGGAACTGGTGTAGGGGGCAGGGTTTCAGATTTCAGGATCATTGGGACCTCTTCTGGGGCAGGTGGGACCTGTACAAGAGAGACGGGTTACACTTGAACCACAGGGGGACCAATATCCTTTCAGGGAGGTTTGTTAGTGCTATTGGGAAGGCTTTAAACTAGATTTGCAGGGGGATGGGAACCAGAGTGCCAGAGCTGACAGTGTGGCTGGGGTGAAAATAAATGATGTTGAAAGTTTAAGCAAATCCGCTGATAGAAAGGTTGTGAGTGGTGGTAAAAATCTTCTGAGGTGTATATATTTCAGTGCTAGGAGTATTGCGGGGAAGGCGGATGAGTTGAGGGCGTGG
This sequence comes from Mobula hypostoma, assembly GCF_963921235.1. NCBI lineage: Eukaryota > Metazoa > Chordata > Chondrichthyes > Myliobatiformes > Myliobatidae > Mobula > Mobula hypostoma. Next base: position 61,393,514 of record NC_086102.1, on the reverse strand, counting down.
ATTGACACGTGGAATTATGATGTTGTAGCAATTAGTGAAACTTGGCTACAGGAGGGGCAGGACTGGCAGCTTAATATTCCAGGGTTCCGATGTTTCAGATGTGATCGAGGCAGAGGAATGAAAGGTGGGGGAGTAGCATTGCTTGTTAGGGAAAATATTACAGCAGAGCTCAGGCAGGACATATTAGAGGGCTTGTCTACTGAGTCCTTATGGATGGAGCTGAGAAACAGGAAAGGTATGGCCACATTAGTGGGATTGTATTACAGACCACCCAATAGTCAGTGAGAATTGGAGGAGCAAATCTGCAGAGAGATAGCAGGTAACTGCAGGAAACATAAAGTTGTGGTGGTAGGGGATTTTAATTTTCCACACATTGATTGGGACTCCCATACTGTTAGGGGTCTAGATGGTTTAGAGTTTGTAAAATGTGTTCAGGAAAGTTTTCTAAATCAATATATAGAGGGACCAGCTAGAGGGGATGCAATATTGGATCTTCTGTTAGGAAATGAATTAGGGCAAGTGACAGAAGTCTGTGTAGGGGAGCACTTTGGTTCCAGTGATCATAACACCATTAGTTTCAATTTGACCATGGACAAGGATAGATCTGGTCCTAGGGTTGAGGTTCTGAACTGGAAGAAGGCCAAATTTGAAGAAATGAGAAAGGATCTAAAAAGTGTGGATTGGGACAGGTTGTTCTCTGGCAAAGATGTGATTGGTAGGTGGGAAGCCTTCAAAGGGGAAATTTTGAGAGTGCAGAGTTTGTATGTTCCTGTCAGGATTAAAGGCAAATTGAATAGGAATAAAGAACCTTTGTTCTCAAGGGATATTGCAACTCTGATAAAGAAGAAGAGGGAGTTGTATGAAATGTATAGGAAACAGGGGGTAAATCAGGTGCTTGAGGAGTATAAGAAGTGCAAGAAAATACTTAAGAAAGAAATCAGGAGGGCTAAAAGAAGACATGAGGTTGCCTTGGCAGTCAAAGTGAAGGATAATCCAAAGAGCTTTTACAAGTATATTAAGAGCAAAAGGATTGTAAGGGATAAAATTGGTCCTCTTGAAGATCAGAGTGGTCGGCTTTGTGTGGAACCAAAGGAAATTGGGGAGATCTTAAATAGATTTTTTGTGTCTGTATTTACTAAGGAAGCTGGCATGAAATCTATGGAATTGAAGGAATCAAGTAGTGAGACCATGGAAACTGTACAGATTGAAAAGGAGGAGGTGCTTGCTGTCTTGAGGAAAATTAAAGTGGATAAATCCCCAGGACCTGACAGAGTGTTCCCTCGGACCTTGAAGGAGACTACTGTTGAAATTGCGGGGGCCCTGGCAGAAATATTTTAAATGTCGCTGTCTACGGGTGGAGTGCCGAAGGATTGGAGAGTGGCTCATGTTGTTCCGTTGTTTAAAAAAGGATCGAAAAGTAATCTGGGAAATTATAGGCCGGTGAGTTTAACATCAGTAGTAGGTAAGTTATTGGAGGGAGTACTAAGAGACAGAATCTACAAGCATTTGGATTGACAGGGGCTTATTAGGGAGAGTCAACATGGCTTTGTGCGTGGTAGGTCATGTTTGACCAATCTGTTGGAGTTTTTCGAGGAGGTTACCAGGAAAGTGGATGAAGGGAAGGCAGTGGATATTGTCTACATGGACTTCAATAAGGCCTTTGACAAGGTCCCACATGGGAGGTTAGTTAGGAAAATTCAGTCGCTAGGTATACATGGAGAGGTGGTAATTTGGATTAGACATTGGCTCGATGGAAGAAGCCAGAGAGTGGTGGTAGAGAATTGCTTCTCTGAGTGGAGGCCTGTGACTAGTGGTGTGCCACAGGGATCAGTGCTGGGTCCATTGTTATTTGTCATCTATATCAATGATCTGGATGATAATGTGGTAAATTGGATCAGCAAATTTGCTGATGATACAAAGATTGGAGGTGTAGTAGACAGTGAGGAAAGTTTTCAGAGCCTGTAGAGGGACTTGGACCAGCTGGAAAAATGGGCTGAAAAATGGCAGATGGAGTTTAATACTGACAAGTGTGAGGTATTGCACGTTGGAAGGACAAACCAAGATAGAACATACAGGGTTAATGGTAAGGCACTGAGGAGTGCAGTGGAACAGAGGGATCTGGGAATACAGATACAAAATTCCCTAAAAGTGTCGTCACAGGTAGATAGGGTCGTAAAGAGAGCTTTTGGTACATTGGCCTTTATTAATGGAAGTATTGAGTATAAGTGCTGGAATGTTATGATGAGGTTGTATAAGGCATTGGTGAGGCCGAATCTGGAGTATTGTGTTCAGTTTTGGTCACCAAATTACAGGAAGGATATAAATAAGGTTGAAAGAGTGCAGAGAAGGTTTACAAGGATGTTGCCGGGATTTGAGAAACTCAGTTACAGAGAAAGGTCAAATAGGTTAGGACTTTATTCCCTGGAGCGTAGAAGAATGAGGGGAGATTTGATAGAGGTATATAAAATTATGATGGATATAGATAGAGTGAATGCAAGCAGGCTTTTTCCACTGAGGCAAGGGGAGAAAAAAACCAGAGGACATGGGTTAAGGGTGAGGGGGGAAAAGTTTAAAGGGAACATTGGGGGGGCTTCTTCACACAGAGAGTGGTGGGAGTATGGAATGAGCTGCCAGACGAGGTGGTAAATGTGGGTTCTTTTTTAACATTTAAGAATAAATTGGACAGATACATGGATGGGAGGTGTATGGAGGGATATGGTCTGTGTGCAGGTCAGTGGGACTAGGCAGAAAGTGGTTCGGCACAGCCAAGAAGGGCCAAAGGGCCTGTTTCTGTGCTGTAGTTTCTATGGTTCTATGGTTATAAAAACATTAAAATTTACCATTCTCATACAGAACAGAATGTTTGGGGTGAGAGTGCACAGCTGAAGGAACTGCAGTCTGTTAGCCCCAGTGATGCAGATTCAACCGCAAACTCCAGGGGTACTGTATCTATGCGGAGTTTGTACATTCTTTCCATAATAAAGCCAGCTTCCCCTGCACTCTAGTTTCTTTCTATATCTTAAAGGCATGTGAATTGGTGGGTAAACTGACCACTGTAAATTGATCTGTGTGCACAGGCAAGCGGTAGAATCTAGGGAGGTTGATGTGAACATGGGGAAATAAAACAGGAAATGTATAGAATTAGTCTTATTGAGTTATTGATGGCTGGCCTTGTCTGGAAGAGCCAGAGGGCTGTTTCCATACCGAATGACTGGACCATTCTCTGTGAGAAACAGCTCTCTGGACTTGTTCGTTTGAACAGCCTGTAGCTCTGCTGTAAGGTCAATATCAGTACTACAACAATGTTGATTTGTGCGCTGTAAGAGGGAAAGACAAGGACATTGGAGACTTGTGGTTTTCCACAGATAGAGGATGAGAAACGGAATCAGAATCAGGTTCATTATCACTGACACATGTTGTATTTCAGCAGCAGTACAGTAAAAAACATAAAAGATAATATAGGTTACATAAGAAATATAAACATAAATAAATATTGCAGAAAGAGAGCAAATAGTGAGGCAGTGTCCGTGAGTTCATGGACCATTCAAATATCTGATGGCAGAAGGGAAGAAGCTGTCCATAAGATGTTGAGTGCACATCTTCAGTACTCATCCTTGATAGTAGTAATGGTAAGAGGGACGTCCTGGGCGGAGGGGGACCTTAATTCTGTGTGCCACTTCCTGGAGATTGACAGTTGATGTTTGCTGCTACAGGTGGTATGTAGAAGGCAGTGGATAATTTTTAAAAAATGTCAAACCATGGAATAAACACCCTGAAGTCAAGTAGGTTTGATATTCCATGCAGTTTGGTTTTTAAAAAGATGAGCAGTAGGAGTGGGATTCCATGCTTTGAAGAGTCTCCTCAGTAGAACAAAACTGCAAGAGAAGATTCTTTGCTATAACCATGATTTTAACCCAAGGCTATACTCCATTATATCTTGAATAAGATACAACCTGGAATAAAATTATGTTCTCTACATCTACTAAGTACAGACTTTAGATGTAACCCTGTGCAACCTGCAAAAACATCTTATTTCTAAAGCCTCCAGGAACAAGTTGACTTGAAATCATGTATGACTAGATCTAGGTTCAGCAAGCCAGTAGGTGGCTCACATAATAAACACAGTTGTAACTGTCCTTTTACAAATCACTGCTCAATATCTATCCGTGAGTCACAGATGTGAATCTGAACAAGCAGCCTCATTTCCTGGCCTCTAATACGAGAGATATGTTTGTGGAGCGTTTATTCAGATCAATACACAGATCTTTTTTACTGGATGTTTTGAAATGTGTTTTTACTGCTCAACTTTACAAACTTGCTGACATAATCGATGAGATGCATTTGGGAAATTTTCCATTACAATGTTCAACTAGTTTATACCTCATTCAACAAACGATGAAGAAAAAACCTCATCAGTTTCAGACATGGAGAAAACTAGATGAATAGAAGAAAATGCTTAGAAGAAAATTGTTGAGGCAAGCATTGGATTGAATTTTTGAGATCTTAACAAATGCTTGTACAAAGTTGATAGTATTTACTTACCTCAGTCACATAGATCATAAATATATTTATCTCTTTGTCTGTTGCATCCTCTGGATATAAATCATATGTCTGTTGCATCCTCTGGAAACTTATACCTTATTCAAGACTGGTTTTTGTTCAGAAGTAGAGGACATTTGAAAAAGTGAAGCAGCTTCTATATTGACATCTTGCTTTTTACGTCTCATTATAGACATGAGTGCAAAGTCTAAGTGGTGCAGTGCCACAGAAAGGCTGCAGAGATTTTTGTTTCCAGTGCTTTCTACCATGCCAGGGACTTGAACGATTCTGTGGCACTAGCTGAAAAGCTGTAGGTCTTCCTCAGTGTCTTCCAATATGTATCCCCCAACCAATATCATTACAAACAGATTATCTATTTATCTCATTGATGCTTATGGAATCTTGTGCACAAGCTGACTGCCAGGTTTCTCATATAACGTTTAATGACTGCTCTTCATAAACTACATTGTTTTCCTTTCACTTTTAAACTATGTACTGAATCCAATTGGAACTAATGTGTGTGAAGCTTGTAGTAATTCCTCAATAGCACACGGGTAAAGTCCTAATTTTAACAGTGTTTCCAACTTCTGGATATATCTAAAAATATTCTTGATAAAATGAGCCTTCTCAAACAATGAGAGTGAGATCTTTTACTGGTAACTTTGGTAAAGCAAGAGTTTTCCAAGTTTGGGAGAAAGAGTTAGAGGTGTGACTCGCCAAGTCTCAGAAACAACAGAGCAGCAAGAATAACACTGAAAATTGTGTAAATCATAAAATTCTTAAGAGCATTAGTTTGATCTCTTGTTTTTGAAATTGTCAATATCGGTGGGCGACGTCTCTGACCGAGTGCTGGGAAATTGATCAAACTTGACTCTGAGTTGTAGGTGATCCTGTGGAAAGATGAGAGGGGTGGCACAATAGCACAGTGGCTAGCTTAGTGCTATTACAGAGCCAGTCACACGGTTTCAATTCCTGCCACTATCTGTGAGAAGTTTGTATGTTCTCTCTGCAGCTGCTTGGGCTGCCTCCAGGTGCTCATTTTCCTCCCACTTTCCAAAGACATACAGGTTAGAAGGTTACATGGGTGTGATTGAGCAGAGAAAGCTCATTGAGCTGGAAGGGCCAGTTACTGTGCTATATCTCCAAATGAAATAAATAAATAAAATCATGATTAAGGGATAAAGGTGATATTAATTTTTATTGCAGGAAGTGCAAGTAATTAAGGAAGAACTGATATATTGCTTATATTTCTTGTAACAGTCAAATCCTTATAAAGTTATACCTGAGCAACATTAAACCATGCAGCATCAATCTGCAACAAACCTTTAATTAGGTTACAAGTAGAAAGCTTGTTGCTGCCAATATATTTCAAAGTCTACAGTAAAATCAATGATCAGTCAACAAGACAAGCTGTTCTATGAACATTATATGCTACGAGCCATTTAAGACAATCTCTTAATTACATCCCAGTATTTAGTGTAAAGCCACATTTTTAAACAATGAACACCATGCAACCTTTGAGATCGATGTTAATTACAAATTGTAAATTATTCTATATTTGATGCTGTTAATAAAAATCAAAACTTTAATAAGCTGTTATGCAGTCAATAATCCATTATGACTAAATGCCTGCCAATCTACACCCCTGAAGCTGCTTAAAAATCGTTCATGATTTTTCTCCAACTCTAATAAGAGCAAGAAGTTTACGGATAATGTTTTCTAATTGCAGCCTATTAGTGAGGTTTTCTACTGCAATATCACTGACTACAACTTCTTACTTTGAAGCATATGTTCATTGTGTGTTAATTCAACCACTATGCAAATTTAAAATATATTTGGATTGATTTTGTAAATGTGGGCGATGCTCCCTGCTGGTAACATGCATTTGTGAAATTGGTACCTTTGCATGTTATACCATGACTCACATAAATCCAGACAGAATACTAGCAGAATTACAATGACTAATGCGAGTCGAACATCTGATTTTATTTTGTACCGTTTATTCCACCTTTTTTGTGGATAGAAGCATACAATGTTGCAACCTTTTGGTACTAGTCTGTATTTTTCTCCATGGGCTGAGTTGAATTTCATTCTCTTGCTCAGTTCACAGCTTTTTAATTTCTCTATTTTTCTCAGCAACTATGTAAATCCCTTTAAGTGTGCTTTTGAACCATCTTTCAACAGTAGTGCGTGGCTGAAATTTCCGGGGGAATTTTATTGCTGGTGAACTGGTGATCTTTAGGATGGGACTGATTATATGGTAGGGGTGGGATGGGAGATGGAATCTAAGTGGACCACTTCACATGACATCAGAAGTTCACAAGCTCCTCAACAAGATCTCCTTCAAAGAAGGCCTCACCTTTCAAAGAAGTAGTTATGGGAACTCGCAAGTGCTCATGCTGACTTTTTGTGGGTTGCGTAGAACAGTCCTTCTCTTAGACCCAGACAATGCCAATCCTTCAGTTCTTTTTCCAAGACTTTGATGATTGTCGGTATTCACACAGAATGTGAACATTTCTTTATATTGGTGGACAATTTCCACTGTTCTTGCCTTCGTGCAGTCCATCTCCAATTCTTCCCTCTCTCAGTCTCCCAGTCTCCAGCTCATAGGGCAGGTTAGTGACAAAACATCCATTACAAGCCAATAACTAGTGTCACTAAACCTCCTCCCACCTTGACTGTTGCAAGAACTCCATTTCATCCTACCAGTTCCTTCATCTCCATTGTACCTGCAGGACTGAGAAGATTCTCCAAAAGGTGCCTCTCTGCTTACATAGTTGACAGAGCTCTTCACTACCGCTCATCTATTTATGCATCTTCACCTAGGCACAGCAAAGATGGAGTTCCGACCCCCACCAGCCTCCCGTTTTCAACAAATCATCCTTCACCATTCTGAGTACTTTCAGCATGATTTCACCAGACTTATCTTCCCCTCTCCCACTTTCAGTATTCTACAACTCCGTGCTCTGCTCTTCCAGCTCTATCAACTGCCTATGCAACACCTTCCCATTTACTTCATCTCTTCCCACCGTCCCAGGACCCTAACCGTCCTTTCAGTGACTGCTCTGTGGTGAATTTCAATTCAAGATTCAGGACTGATGCTGCGCCTCCAATTGCCTGCTACATTAATTCTCTGTTCCATTCTGAAATCAGTCTGTAGCCCCCTGCAGTGTTCCAATACAGTCTAACATAAACTCGAGGAACAGCAGTGCATCTTACAAGCATTATATCCTTTGAGACTAAATATTCCATTTAACAATTTCAGGTAACTTTTTTTCTCTGTTTTTTTTATCAGGAGCATCTGTAAATCAAAATCGAAAGACTGCAAATGTAGATGTCTGAAATAAAACAGGAAATGATGTAAGCACTCAGCAGGTCAAGGACCATCTATGGAAAGAGAAACAATTAATGTTTCATGCTCTTTTCCCCAGCCATGACAGCTGTGGGATGCTAACCAGATGCAGAGTTCCCATTCATTCTGTGGTTCTTTTGCTGGCAAAGTAGCTACAGCTGTCAGTCTTGGAGAGGAATCCATTAATCATCTGACGATGAACACATTGGCCCGAAAAATCACCTGCTAATTTCCCTTCGTAGATGCTGCCTGACCTGCTAAGTTCTTTCAGCATTTTGCGTGTGTTGTTCCAGATTTCCAGAATGTACAATTTGCATCATGAACAAAGCAGATGAGCTTAGAGCGTGGATCAGAACTTGGAGCTATGATGTTGTGGCCATTGCAGAGACTTGGATGACTACTGAGTCTCTGTGGGTGGAAGTTAGAAACAAGAAGGGGGTCAATAACTCTACTGGGTGTTCTTACCCAATAGTAACAGCGACATCGAGGAGCAGATAGGGAGACTGGTTCTGGAACGGTGCAGTAATAAGAGGGTTGTCATGATGGGGGATTTTAATTTCCCCAATATTGATTGGCATCCTCCTAGAGTGAGGGGTTTAGATGAGGTGGATTTTATCAGGTGTATTCAGAAAGGTTTCCTGACACAGTATGTAGATAAGCCTACAAGAGGAGAGGCTGTACTTGATTTGGTATTGAGAAATGAACCTGGTCAGGTGTCAGGTCTCTCAGTGGGAAAGCATTTTGGAGATAGTGATCACAATTCTATCTCCTTTACCATAGCATTGGAGAGGGATAGGAACAGACAAGTTAGGAAAACATTTAATTGGAGTAGGGGGAAATATGAAGCTATCAGTCAGGAACTTGGAAGCATAAATTGGGAATAGGTGTTCTCAGGGAAACGTACGGCAGAAATGTGGCAAACGTTAAGGGGATATTTGCGTGGCATTCTGCACAGGTATGTTCCAATGAGACAGAAAGGATGGTAGGGTATAGGAACCGTGCTGTACAAAGGCTGTTGAAAATCTAGTCAAGAAGAAAAGAAAAGCTTACGAAAGGTTCAAAAAATAAGGTAATGACAGAGATCTAGAAAATTATAAGGCTAGCAGTAAGGAGTTTAAGAATGAAATTAAGAGAGCCAAAAGGGGCCATGAGAAGGCCTTGGTGAGCAGGATTAAGGAAAACCCCAAGGCATTCTACAAGTATGTGAAGAGCAAGAGGATAAGACGTGAGAGAATAGGACCAATCTAGTGTGACAGTGGAAAAGTGTGTATGGAACCGGAGGAAATAGCGGAGGTACTTAATGAATACTTTGCTTCGGTATTCACTATGGAAAAGGATCTTGGCGATTGTAGGGATGACTTACAGTGGACTGAAAAGCTTGAGCATGTAGATATTAAGAAAGAGGATGTGCTGGTGCTTTTAGAAAGCATCAAGTTGGATTAGTCACCGAGACCAGATGAGATGTACCTCAGGCTAATGTGGGAAGTGAGGGAAGAGATTGTTGAGGCTCTGGCAATGATCTTTGCATCATCAATGGGGATGGGAGAGGTTCCGGAAGATTGGACGGTTGCAGATGTTGTTCCCTTATTCAAGAAAGGGAGCAGAGATAACCCAGGAAATTATAGACCAGTGAGTCTTACTTCAGTGGTTGGTAAGTTGATGGAGAAGATCCTGAGAGGCAGTATTTATGAACATTTGGAGAGGCATAATATGATTAGGAATAGTCAGCATGGCTTTGTCAAAGGCAGATCATGCCTTACAAGCCTGGTTGAATTTTTTGAAGGAAGAGCAGTAGATGTAGTGTATATGGATCTCAGCAAGGTATTTGATAAGGTACCCCATGCAAGGCTTATTGAGAAAGTAAGGAGTCATGGGATCCAAGAAGACATTGCTTTGTGAATCCAGAACTGGCTTGCACACAAAAGGCAAAGAGTGGTTGTGGACAGGTCATATTTTGCATGGAGGTTGGTGACAAGTGGTGTGCCTCAGGGATCTGTTCTGGGACCCCTTCTCTTTGTGATTTTTATAAATGACCTGTATGAGGAAGTGGAGGGTTGGGTTAGTAAATTTGCTGATGACACAAAGGTTGGGGGTGTTATGGATAGTGTGGAGGACTGTCAAAGGTTACAGCGGGACACCAATAGGATGCAAAACTGGGCTGAGAAGTGGCAGATGGAGTTCAACCCAGATAAGTGTAAGGTGTTCATTTTGGTAGGTCAAATATGATGGCAGAATATAGTATTAATGGTAAAACTGTGGTAATGGTAGCAGTGTGGAGGATCAGAGAGATCTTGGGGTCCGAGTCCATAGGACACTCAAAGCTGCCACGCAGGTTGACTGTGTAGTTAAGAAGGCATTCGGTGTATTGGCTTTCATCAACTGTGGGATTGAGTTCAAGAGCCGAGAGGTAATGTTGCAGCTATATAGGACCCTGGTCAGACCCCACCTGGAGTACTTTGCTCAGTTCTGGTCACCTCACTACAGGAAGGATGTGGAAACCATAGAAAGGGTGCAGAGGAGATTTACAAGGATGTTGCCTGGATTGGGGAGCATGCCTTATGAGAATATGTTGAGTGAACTCAGCCTTTTCTCCTTGGAGTGACAGAGGATGAGAGGTGACCTGATGGAGGTGTATAAGATGATGAGAGGCATATTGATCATGTGGATAGTCAGAGGCTTTTTCCCAGAGCTGAAATGGCTAACGCAGGAGGACACAGTTTTAAGGTGCTTGGAAGCAGGTACAGGGGAGATGTCAGGGGTAAGTATTTTATGCAGAGAGTGGTGAGTGCGTGGAATGGGCTGCCGGCGACAGTGGTGGAGGCGGATACAGTAGGGTCTTTTAAGAGACTCCTGGATAGGTACATGGACCTTAGAAAAATAGGAAGCTATGTGTAACCCTGGGTAATTTCTGAAGTAAGTACATGTCGGCACAGCATTGTGGGCCAAAGGGCACGTATTGTGCTGTTCGTTTTCTATGTTTCTATGTTTCTCTAGTGTCAATCATCCATCGAATCTGTTTGTAGATTGGAAATATTATTCATCACCAGCAGAGCCCTGGAAGGATTCTGAAGCAAGGATATAGAAGGAAGTAGTCACTTTGAAAGAATATAGAGCATATGACAGTACAGATGCAAAGTGCTGTCCCAAACTAAAAGAAAATGAATACTTAAATCCACAGCTAAACTAATCCCTTTTGCCTACAAAATATCCATATCCTTCTTTTTCCCGCACATTCACGTGCTTTTCTAAGAGACTATAACTCACAGGAGCAAAATTAAGCCATTCAGCCCAATGAGTCTGCTCCACCATTCCGCCGTGGCTGATTTATTATCCCACTTTCCTGCCTTCTTCCCATAACCTTTCATGATCTTTCTAATCAAGAACCTATTAACCTCTGGTTTATATATAGTGTACCCAATGACTTGACCTCCACAGCCATCTGCGGCAATGAATAGCACAGATTCACCACCTCCTGGCTAGAGAAATCCCTCCTCATCTCTGTTTTAAAGGGATGTCCTTGTATTCTGAAGCAGTGTCCTCTGGTCCTAGACTCACCATCCTCTCCACATCTACTGTCTCCAGGCCTTTCAATATTTAACAGTTTTCCATGACATCCTCCTCATTCTTCTCAACAAAAAGCGAGTCTGGGCTCAGAGCCATCAAACACTCCTCATACATTAACCCGTTCATCTCCGTGATCATTCTCATGATCCTCTTCTGGACCCTTTCCAATGCCCGCACAGCCTTTCATAGATAAGGAGAAGATGGCGGCGTGATGCAGCGCGCAGCGGCCACTCCGGTGAATGATATCTGTTATCTGTCAAGTAGGGTGCCGTGCACAATCCTGATTTGATGGAGACAGACGTGAGAGCACGGAGGAACATCTGGAGTAACTTCTGAAATGCCTTCTTCGCTGCTGCTGCTACTGTGTGATCCAAAATCTCCGGAGGAGAAGGCCCCGAATCCTCAGCTTTTCTTGTTGTTTGGCGGCTGGGCCGGGGTCGAAGCACTCGGCAGAGGATGGTGCTCGGGAGGCTGTATCGGAGGGGCTGGTTGGAGGCTCGAAGTTTTCGGACGGACTCAAAGTCAGCTGTGGTCGGGTGCTTCCAATGCATTGGCAGTTGTCGGCACCTGGAGGTTTATGGCAGGGAGAGTTTCTCCCTTTTGCCACCTGGTATCGGGACTATCGGGAGTTGATCGGAACTTTGAGACATTTTTTTACCGTGCCCATGGTCTGCTCTTTATCAAATTATGGTATTGCTTTGTACTGCTGTAACTATATGTTATAATTATGTGGTCTTGTCAGTGTTAGTCTTTGGTTTGTCCTGTTTTTTTTGTGATATCACTCTGGAGGAACATTGTATCATTTCTTAATGCATGCATTTCTAAATGACAATAAACGAAGACTGAGTGTCCTCATAATTTAATCTAATCTAATAAGGGCCCAAGTGTAGTCTGTCCAATGCCTTATAAATCCTCAGTGTTACATACTCACTTTTATATTCTAGTTTTCTTGAAATGAATGCTAACATTGCACTTGCCTTCCTTAACAATGGTTTTACCCCTGTTGTCCAGCAAATGGGGTATCATGACCCACCCAGCTCACTCCATCTTGGATCCCCAGATGAACGTGAAGACGGATCGGGAGATTTCCAATCTGGAGGGGTGGGGGACAGGCCACAGCGGAGCCAAGTACACCAGCTCTAAGATCACCTCACACCTGGTTACCAGGTTGCTCCCCATTGTCCTGCCCACATTCACATTGACTGTTTTAATTCCTAGTCTACTCCAGCCAATTCTTGTTGCATGCCTCGGCTGTCTGAATGGAAGCTCCAACACCTTCAGGTAACCAGACCTGACAGTGAAGGAATGGTGGCCTCGCTCTTCGTGCAGTTAATTTTGGCCCCTGATGCCAAGTCAAACTGGATGTAGATGCCGACCAATCTGTGAACTGACCTTGGATCTGAGGAGAAGGCAATGATGTTATCCGTGAATGGGGATGTTTTCACCTGGGTCCCTCCACCACCCAACAACATTACCCCTCTTAAACTCTCGTCCTTCCCAATGTGCCCAGATGTTGCCTGGATTAGAGGTCTTGTGTTACAAGGAAAGGTCAGACAAACTTAGGTTGATCTATGGAATAGCAGAGGCTGAGGGGAGATTTGACAAAGGTTTATAAGATTATGAGAGGTATAAATAAAGTAGACAGTCGGTATCATTTTTCCAGGATTGAAGTACTAATAGCAAAAGCCTTGCATTTAAGGTGAGAGGAGGTGAGTTCAAAGGAGGGGTACAGGGCAAGAATCTTTAGACAGAGATTGGTGGGTGTCTAGGGTGATGGTGGAGGCAAATAAGATAGAGGCATTCAAGAAGTCAGCATGGTTTCCTTGAAGGGAAATCTTGCCTGACAAATCTGTTGGTATTCTTTGAGGAAATAACAGACAGGATAGACAAAGGAGTCAGTGGATGTTGTTTAATTGGATTTTCAGAAGGCCTTTTACAAGGTGCCACACATGAGGCTGCTAAACAAGATAAGAGTCCATGGTGTTAAAGGAAAGATATTAGCACAGAAAGGAGATTGGCTGAGGGGCAGGCGGCAAAGAGTAACAATAAAGGGGTCGGTGCTGGGACAACTCCTTTTCATGTAATATGTCAATGACAGGATGACAGAATTACCATAAGACTGTATGATATAGGAGCAGAATTAGGCCATTTGGCCCATCGAGTCAGATCCGCCATTTCATCACAGCTAATCCAATTTTCCTCTTAGCCTCAATCTCCAGCCTTCTCTCCCGTATCCCTTCATGTCCTGAAGAATCAAGAATTTATCAAGCTCTGCCTTAAATATACAAGACTTGGCCTCCATAGTTGCCTGTGGCAAAGAATTCCAATGATTCTCCACTTTCAGGCCAAAGAAATTCCTCCTCATCTCTGTTCTAAAAGGATGCCCCTCTATTCTGAGGCTGTGTCCTCGGGTCTTAGACTCTCCACCATAGGAAACATCCTCCCCACATCCACTGTATCAAGGCCTTTCACCATTCAATAGGTTTCAATGAGGTCAACCTTCATTCTTCTGAATTCAAGTGAATACAGGCCAAGAGCCATCAAATACATTTCATATGAAAAATGCCATTCAATTCTGGAATCATTTTTGTGAACCTCTTTTGAACCCTCTCCAGTTTCAGCACATCCCGTCTAAAATAAGGAGCCCACAACTGTTCACAATACTCCAAATGAGGCCCCACCAGTGCCTTGTAAAGTCTCAACATTACATCCTTGCTTTTATATTCTAATCCTCTTGAAATGAATGCTAACATTGCATTTGCCTTCCTCACCACAGAATCAACCTGCAAATGAACCTTTAGGAAACCCTACACAAGGACTCCCTAGTCCCCTTGCAACCCAGTTTTTTTGTACTTTCTCTCCATTTAGAAAATAGCCAACTCTTTCATTTATTTTATTGAAGTCATGATCAACCACTTCCCAAAACTATATTCCATATGCCACTTTGCCCATTCTCCTAATCTGTCCAAATACTTCTGCAGCCTCTCTACCTACTCAAAGCTACCTGTCCATCCACCTATCTTCATATCGTCTGCAAATTTTGCAAAAAAGCCATCAATTCTATAATCCCAATCATTGACATATAACACAAAAAGAATCAGTCCCAACACAGACCCCTGTGGAATACCATTAGTTACTGGCAGCCAACCAGAAAAGACTCCCATTATTCCCACTCTGTGTCTTCTGCCAATCAGCCACTGCTTTATCCATGCTAGAAGCTTTTCTGTAATACTACGGGCTCATCAATTGTTAAGCAGCCTCATGTGTGGCACCTAGTCCAAGGCCATCTGAAAATCCAAGTACACAACATCAACCACTTCCCCTTTGTCTATCCTGGGTGTTATTTTTTTTCAGCGTTCCAACAGATTTGTCAGGCAAGATTTTCCATTGAGGAAACAATGCTTACTATGGCTTATCTTATCAAATGTCTCCAAGTACCTTGAAATTTAATCCTTAATAATTGATTCCAGCATCTTCTTAACCACTGAGGTCAGACTAACGAGCCTACAGTTTTTCTTTCTTCTGCCGCTCTCCCTTCTTGAAGAGCAGAATGACATTTCCAGTCTTCTGGAACCATTCTAAAGTCTAGTGATTCTTGAAAGATCATGACTAATGCCTCCACGATCTCTTCAGCTGCCTCTTTCAGAACTTTAGGGTGTACAACATCTGGTCCAGGTGACTTATCTACCTTCAGAACTTCCACCTTCCCAAGGACCTTGTCTCTAGTTATGGTGACTTCACACACTTCATGCTCCCTGACACCTGGAACTTCCACCATACTACTAGTGTCTTCCACACTGAATACTGATGCAAAATATATGTTCAGTTCATCTGCCATTTCATTGTCCCCCATTACTACCTCTCCAGCATCATTTTCCAGTGGTCTGATATCCACTCTCGCCTCCCCTTTACACTTCCTTGTCATGGTCTGGTCCGTGAAGTCCGTATTCTTGTTCATGGTCTGGTCCATGGACTCAGGACTCCAGGTCTTCCAGCTGTCCTTTGATTGAGTTAATCATAGGCACCTGATTCCCATCTTGGGGCTTGGAATATAAGTAGCCTTGGGGTTCAGTACAGGCTGCTGGTTTCTTTTTTTTGTTTTGTTTTTTTTTACCAAAATCCCCTGGGTGCAACCTGCTGGTGGAATGCTAGAGTGGCCACTTGCCATCTTTAGGCTGTGTTGGGGAATCACCCCTCATGGAGCCTTGCTGTCAGTAGTTGGAGCTGTCTTTGCGGTATGGATTTGGCTGTTTCCCAGGCCAGCTGAGTGGCTGCCAGCCACTCTGAGCTAGATAGGGATCCGGCTGTTTCTGTAGCCAGCTGAGGTTGCTGGCTGAACTGAGACTTGGAGCTACCCCGAAGCAGAGATGGAACTGTTTGTTGTTCTTTGGTGTTTGTCTCTTCTTGTCCTTGCCTCTGTGGGGTAAGCCAGGCTGTTTTGCCATTGCCCTGGGGGGGGGGGGGCTGTCTTGTCCTTGCCTCTGTGGGGTAAGTCAGGCTGTTTTGCTGTTGCCCTGCAGGGGGATCTGTCTTGTCTTGTCCTTGCCTCCATGGGGTAAGTCAGGCTATTTTGCTGTTGCCCTCTGGGGTGGGGGGGAACATGTCTTTGTCTCTGTTGGGTAAGTCTGGCTGTTCTGCTGTTGCCCAACAGGTGGACCTGTCCCACCTTGGTGTGGAGAGGTTGAGTCCTGGCTCTATGTCTATGTACTGTCCTGTCTCATGTTGGTGTTGTGTTAATGATGAGTCCCAGCTTTTCAAAGGACAAGTCCTGGCTCTATGTTAATATTCAGTTCCCAGTCGGTCTCTCGGCTCCAGCCTCTGAGTTATCAGCCTCTGCATCTCAAGACGAGGATCCCACAGCCAAGCTCCAAGAGCCCCCAGCCTCGGGGATCCCACAGCCAAGCTCCAAGAGCCCCCAGCCTCGGGGATCCCACAGCCAAGCTCCAAGAGCCCCCAGCCTCGGGGATCCCACAGCCAAGCTCCAAGAGCCCCCAGCCTCGGGGATCCCACAGCCAAGCTCCAAGAGCCCCCAGCCTCGGGGATCCCACAGCCAAGCTCCAAGAACCCCCAGCCTCGGGGATCCTAGCCATGTCCTGTCCTTGCCTGGTTCTGGGGTCCGAGCCCGTGGCAAGACCCAGGTTCTTGTCTCTTAGTCCATGGTTTCTAGTCCTGTCACATCCCTACTCTAGTCAAGTCCTGTTCCTTGTACTTCAGTGTCTGTGTCTTGCATTTGGGTCTGTTCCCAGCACCCCATTGTGACGTTCATATATTTGAAAAAACTTTTGGTATCCTCTTTAATATTATTTGCTAACTTATTTTTATATTCCAACTTTACCTTAATGACCTTTTAGTTGCCTTCTGTTGGTTTTTTTAAAGTTTCCTAATTCTCTAACTTCCCACTAAATTTTGCTCTATTATATGCCATCTCTTTGGCTTTTATGGTGGCTTTGACCTCTCTTGTTAGCCATAGTTTTGTCATCTTTCCTTTAGAATACTTCTCCCTCTTTGTGATGTATGTATCCTGTGTTTTCTGAATTGCTTCCAGATATTCTAGCCATTGCTGCTCTTCTGCCAGTCCTGCCAATCCTTTCCAATCCATCCTGTCCAACTCCTCTCTCATGCCTCTGAATTCAACTTTACTCCAATGTAATACTGATACATCTGACTTTAGCTTCTCCTTCTCAAATTTCAGGGTGAATTTTATCATTTTATGATCACTGTTACACAAGAGTTCTCTTACCTTAAGCTCCCTAGTCATATCAGTTTCATTGCACAACATCCAATCTGGGATAGCTAATCCCCTAGTGGGCTCAACCATGAGCTGTTCTAAAAAGCCATCTCGTAGGCACTCTAGAAATTCTCCCTCCTGGAATCCAGCACCAACCTGATTTTCCCAATCTACCTGCATCTTGAAAACCCCCATGACTATTGTAACATTTCCCTTTTTGCATGCAGTTTTTATCTCCATTTTTAATTTGTAGAGCCCATCCTTACTACTGTTTGGTGGGGTGTGGGGTGTGGGGGGGGGTGTCTGTATACAACTTCCATCAAGGCCTTTTTACCTTTGCAGATGCTTGGCTCTATCCACAATGATTCAACCTTTCCAACCCCATGTCACCTCTTTCTAATGATTTGATTTCATTTTTTAACAACAGAGAAAGGCCACCCCCTCTGCCTTCTGGTCTGTCCTTTTGATACAGTGTGTATCCTTGGACATTAAGCTCAAAGCTATAATCTTCTTTCAGCCATGATTCAGTGATGCCTACAACATCAGACCTGCTGATCTGCAACTGTGCTGCATTCATCTACCTTATTCCGTATACTGCACAAATTCAATTGTAACACCTTCAGTCCTGTATTCACTCTTTTTCGATTTTGTCCACCTCTTACTTTGCAACTCATCCTGTTGACTGCAGTTTTGCCCTGTCAACAGCCTCTGCTCACTACAGATTACCTTATGTGTACCCAGACCAACAGTCCCACTGCACACTGCCCACAGGATGATTCTGATGGGGATGAGATGGTTGCTCATCTCTTTGCAGATTTTGGCTTGGTGAAGAGCCACAAAGTGATACCAAATGACATAAGAGAAAATAAGTTTTCACTCCCAAATGAGCTCAATGTACTTTGTGCTCATTTTGACCAACTGAACATGACAGAATATTTCATGAACTACCACATCTCCTTAGGACTATGTGATTTCAGTTGCTGATGTTGGTGTGCGAGCATCATTCACATTGAAACAACGTTGAACCTGGTCGGGAACTGAAGCCCTGGGTAAACCAACTGGCTGGAGTTTTTACAGCTATCTTTTCCATCTCGCTTCAGCAATCCAAGGTTTCTATCATACTGGTGCCCAAGAAGAACATGGCAACATGCCTCAATGATTATTGGCCAATCACACTTACATCCACTGTGAAGAAGTGCTTTGGGAGGTTGGTGGTGAAACATATTGATTCCTGCTTGAGGAGCAACTTGGATCACTGCTCTTTGCCGACCATTACAACAGGTTAACAGCAGATGTCATTGGCTTTTTACTCAGCCTTGGACCAGTGCAGATGCAATCATCAGGATGCTCTTCATTGACTATAGCCCTGTGTTCAACACTACCATCCCTTCAAAACTAATCAACAAGCTCCAAGGATTTGGCCTTAATACCTCCTTGTGCAACTTGATCCACTGTTTCCTCACTACAGGCCCCAGTCAGTTCAACATCTCCTCCACAATCACCATCAGCACAGGTGCACAAGGCCGTGTGCCTCATGGTATTGGGGCTGTACATATCCTCACATTCATGAGTATAAAGTGAGTAGAGCTGGGGGCTAAGCACACAGCCTTTTGCACTACTCACTTTATACGTGTGACTCTGAGGGTATGTACAGCTCCATACCATATTTAAATTTGCAGGTGATGCCACTGTTGTTGGGCAAATCAAAGGTGGTGATGAATCAGCATATAGGAGGGAGACTAAAAATCTGACTGAATGATGTATCGTCATGAACCTCACACTCAATGTCAGCAAAACCAGAGGTGATTATTGACGACAGGAGGAGGAAACCATAGGACCATGAGTGAGTCTTCATCAGGGGATCAGAGTTGGAGAGCGTCAGTACTTCAAATTCTTTGGCGGAAAAGACCACCAACGCGCAAAAAAAATCCGGAACTCCTGTCCGATAACAAACCCTGACATAGGTGGCTGGGCATTAAGGTCATCACCAACTACACAAGAATAAACAATGTCACCTGTACCAGTGACGCCTCTCTCTCTGATGCTCTAATCAACTTCGATACATGTTTCAAGGCATAGAATATAATGCCGGCTACAAAAGCTACCCCCTTCCAGGATAGCAGCCGCTGTCTGTAATAGCAGTAGACGTGAGAAGGACTCTGTAGCGTCAACCCCCATAAGGCAGCCAGGCCAGACAGCATCCCAGGCCAAGTACACAGGGAGGCAGCACACCAGCTCCAGGCCGAGTAGTCAGGGAGGGTGCACACCAACTCACTGACATCTTCAACACTTCATCCATGAGGCTGCTGTCCCCACATGCTTCAAATCAGTCACCATCAACCCTGTATTAAAAATCTCTGCACCCTCAGAAGTAAAGGACTACTGCCTGGTGGCACTGATGCCAATCATCATGAACTGCTTTGAATGGCTGGAAATGGCATATATCAAAAACTCCATTCCCGCCTCATTGGACATTTACCAAAACGCTTACCGACAGAACTGCTCTACGACAGATGCCATAGCAGTTGTCACGCACCTGGCCTTGACATAATTAAAAAGCAGGGACACTTATGTCAGAATGTTGTTTCTGAACTTCAGTTTGGTATTCAGTACTATTTTCCCACAGAACTTGGTGAACAAATTCCTACTCAACAGTCTAAATGCACCACAGTGCAAATGGGTTTTGGACTTCCTAATCAACAGACCTCAGATAGTCAGGATCCACAACGGCTCCTCCCTCCCCATCATCCTCAACACAGGTGCCCCCCAGCGGCCCATCGCTGTAGACTCTGCTCACACCAGACTGTACGGCCAAACTCCCAAGTGAGTTCACCAATGACACGACAGTGGTGGGGCTCAAGACCAGCAAAGATGAAATGACCTACAGAGAGGAAGTGGAAGAGTTTGAGACCTGGTGCCAGGCAAATAACCTCTACTTCAGTATCAACAAGACAAAGGAGGTAGTTATCAACTTCAGGAAAACTCACACCACTCATACCCCTCTTTACATCAGTGGCACAGCATTTTCAAACTCCTGGGAATCCACATCTCACCTATCATTTCATAGTCCCAGAGCACATTCTTCACTGTCAGGAAAGCTCACCAATGCTTCTACTTTCTGAGGAGGCTGAAGAGAGCTGGACTATGCACATCATATGCAGAATCAGAAAGGATACCAAATACGGTACTCAAGGTGTTGTATCTAAATACGTGTAGTATAAAAAATAAGGTGGATGATCTTGTTGCACTATTACAGATTGCCAGGTATGATGCTGTAGCCATCACTGAGTGGTGGCTGAAGGATGGTTGTAGTTGGGAGCTGAATGTTCAAGGTTACACTCTATATCGGAGGGATGGGAAGGTAGGCAGGGGAGTGGTGTGGCTCTACTGGTAAAGAATGGCATCAAATCAGTGGAAAGATGTGACATAGTATTGGAAGATGTTGAATCCTTGTGGGTTGAGTTAAGAAACTGCAAGGGTAAAAGGACTCTGATGGCATTTATATACAGGCCTCCCAACAGTGATTGGGAGATGGACCACAGGTTACAACAGGAAATAGAAAAGGCAAGTCAAAAGGGCAATGTTATGGTAGTATTGGCAGATTTTAACATGCAGGTCGATTGGGAAAGTCAGCTTAGTAATGGATCTCAAGAGAGTGAGTTTGTTGAATGCCTAAGGGATAGCTTTTTAGAGCAGTTTGTCATTAAGCCTACTAGGGGATCAGCTGTACTGGATTGGGTGTTATGTAATGAACCGGAGGTGATTAGGGAGCTTAAGGTAAAAGAATCTTAGGAACCTGTGATCACAATATAATTGAGTTCAAGTTGAAATTTGATAGGGAGAAAGAAAAGTCTGATGTAGCAGTATTTCAGTGGAGTAAGGGAAATTACAGTGGTATGAGAGAGGAGTTGGCCTAAGTAAATCAGAAGGAACTGCTGGGAGGGATGTCAGCAGAGCAGTAATGGTGTGCGTTTCTGGGAAAAATGAGGAAGGTGCGGACATGTGTATTCCAAAAATGAAAAAAAAATTCAAATGGTAAAATAGTACAACCATGGCTGACAAGGGAATTCAAAGCTATTGTAAAAGCAAAAGAAAGGGCATACAACAAAGCAAAATTAGTGGGAAGAAAGAGGATTGGGAAGTTTTTAAAAACCCACAGAGAGCAACTAAAAAATCATTAGACAGGAAAAGATGAAATATGAAAGCAAGCTGGCAAATAATATCAAAGTGGATAGTAGAAGTTTTTTTCATGTTAAAAATAAAAGAGAAATGAGAGTGGATATAGGACAGCTAGAAAATGAGGCAGGAGAAATAATAACGGGGGACAAGGAGATGGCTGATGAACTAAATGAGCATTTTGCATCAGTCTTCACTCTGGAAGACACTAGCAGTATGCCT
This sequence comes from Mobula hypostoma, assembly GCF_963921235.1. Lineage (NCBI taxonomy): Eukaryota > Metazoa > Chordata > Chondrichthyes > Myliobatiformes > Myliobatidae > Mobula > Mobula hypostoma. The sequence continues at coordinate 61,371,933 of NC_086102.1, read as the reverse complement.
GATGTTGTAGTGTGTGAAGGAAGAGAAGTGGGTGCAGTTACTGTTACAAGAGAGAAGATGCTCAAAAAGCTGAAAGACCAAAAGGTACATAAGTCACCTGAGAAAGGTGAACTGCACCTTAGGGTTCTGAAAAAGGTAGCGTTAGAGATTGTGGTAGCATTAGAAATGATCTTTTACACGTCAATGGACTCTGGGATGGTGACAGAGGACTGGAAAATTGAAAATATTACTTCACACTTTAAGAAAAGAGGAAGGCAGCAGAAAGGAAATTATAGCCAGTTATCCTGACCTCAGTGGTTGGGAAGATGTTAGAGTCAATTGTTAACGATAAGGTAATGGAGTACTTGGTGACACAGGACAAGATAGTACAAAGTCAGCATGGTTTCCTTCAGGGAAAATCCTGCCTGATTAACCTGCTGGAATTCTTTGAGGAGATTACAAGTAGGATAGGTAAAGGGGATGTAGTAGATGCTGTATACTAGGACTTTCAGAAGGCCTTTGACAAGGTGCCACACATGAGGCTGCTTACCAAGTTAAGATCATGGTATTACAGGAAAGTTACAGGCCTGGTTAAATCACTGGCTGATTGGTAGGAAGCACTGAGTGGGAATAAAAGGATCCTTAGAATAAAAGGAGTGAGACCACTCATTTTTATGCTGTATATAAATGATTTAGATGATGAAATAGATGGCTTTGTTGCCAGGTTTGCAGATGATACAAAGGTTGGTGGAGGGGCAGGTAGTGTTGAGGAAACAGGTAGGACGCAGAAGGAGAATGGGCAAGAAAGTGGCAAATGAAATACAATGCTGGAAAATGCATAGTCATGCACTTATGGTAGTAGAAATAAATGTGCAGACTACTTTCTAAACAGGGAGAAAATTCAAATATCTGAGATGCAGAGGGACTTGGGAGTCCTTGTGCAGAACACCCTGAAGGTTAACTTGCAGGGTGAGTCGGTGGTGAGGAAGGCAAATGCCATGTTGGCATTCATTTCAAGAGATCTAGAATACAAGAGCAAGGATGTGATGCTGAGGCTTTATAAGGCACTGGTGAGACCTCACCTTGAGTTTTGTGAACAGTTTTGGGCCCTTCATCTTAGAAAAGATATGCTGGCATTGGAGAGGGTCCAGAGGAGGTTCACAAGGATGATTCCAGGAATGAAAAGGTTATCATACAAGGAATGTTTGATGGTTCTAGCTCTGTACACGCTGGAATTCAGAAGGATCGGGAGGATCTCATTGAAACCTTTCGAACGTTGAAAGGCATAGACAGAGTAGATGTGGAAAGGATATTTTCCATGGTGGGCCAGTCTAGGACAAGAGAGCACAGCCTCAGGATAGAGGGGTGCCCTTTCAAAACAGAGATGCGGAGAATTTTCTTTAGCAGAAGTGTGTGGATTTGTGGAATTTGTTGCCACATGCAGCTGTGGAGGCCAGGTCATTCGGTGTATTTAAGGCAGAGATTGATAGGTTCTTGATTGCACATGGCACCAAAGATCATGGGGAGAAGGCCAGGAACTGGGGTTGAGGAGAAGGAAAAGGGATCAGCCATGATTGAATGGCAGTGCAGACTCGATTGGCCAGATGGCCTAATTCTGCTCCTATGTCTTATGGTCTTATCTATATTCATATCATTCTACAGATGCGCAGGAGAGAACATCTTAACAAGCTCATCATTTCATGCTACGGAAACTGAACTGCGGTGGATGGGAAGGCTCTACAACGGGTAGTCCAATCTGCCCAATCCATTGCCAACACCAGTCTACCCACTATCAAGGGGATAGGTACAGGAAGGTGCTGGAAATGGGCCAGTAACATCATGAAGGATTCTACCCACCCTGATTATGGACTGTTTGCCCACTCACATTGGCGGGGGTGGGGAGGGGCAGTGGTCTAAGTAGTATCCATGCAAGAACCACCAGACTCAAAACAGTTACTTTCCCCAAATGGTAAGGCTGATCAACACCTCCACCCAATAAACCACTACCACTATTTTATGGACATACAATCGATTTATGTATTATATTTATTGTGTTTTTGTGTTGCATTGGATCCTGGGTCCAGCCTGTAAGCACCATTACAAAGAAAGCATGGCAGTACTTCCACTTTCTTAGAAGCTTGCGAAGATTCAGCACATCATCTAAAACTTTGACAAACCTACAAAAAACAGTGGATACAGCATAGTCCAACAAAGATGAAGCACTCCCCAGTAGTGAACACGTCTACTAGGAGCACTTGTCGCAGGAAAGCAGCATCCATCATTAAGGATCCCCACCACTCAGGCTATGCTCTCTTCTCGCTGCTACCACCAGGATGGAGGTACAGGAGCCTTAGGGTTCAAGAGCAGTACTTACCTCTCAAGCATCATGTTTCTGAACCAGACTCGGTAACTCCACTCATCCCAATATTGAACTGATTCCATAACCAATGACTGATTTTCAAGGACTCTACAACTCATGTTCCCAATAGTATTTGCTACTTATTTATATATCATTATTATTTTGTTTTCCTTCTTGTATTTGCACAATTTGTGTCTTTTGCACACTTTATGTCCATCTTTGTAAATAGTTTTTGACTGATTCTATTGTGCTTCTTTGTACTTACTGTGACAGCCCAAGAAAATGAATCTTGGGGTAACATATGGTGACATAGATGTACTTTGATAATAAATTTACTTTAAACTTTGAAGGTGTGGAGAAAGATGCAAGGGTCTGTCTCATGGTTCATCTTAAGCAGCTGCATGACCGAGGACTTTCTGAACTATGAACTGTTCCCAGCGACACCAACATCAACTTGGTCTACCAGCACATTGAAAAGTCCATGGAGGAATGCTGCTATCTGGCAAATTCCAAGCTGCAGGAGTACGTGTTGAAAGACGCACTGAAGCTCGGTGCAGCCACTGCGAGGTCTCGGTGGGGAAGGACCACAGTATAGGGCTCTTCCGCTATTAGACAAGGAGGAGCTGAGTTGGGTGAGGAAGCCCCTCAATTATTATAGTAGGGTACCACCCCAGGTAGACACACGAGTGGTAACAACCCTACAGGTTTTAAGGAATGCAATAACCAAAACACTACTTAACACATTGACCATGAATGTGAGAATGAAAAGACATTAGAACATAGAAAATCTACAGCACATTACAGGCCCTTCGGCCCACAATGTTATGCCGACCATGTAACCTGCTCAAGGAGCTGCCTAGAATTTTGCCACCGCATAACCCTCTACTTTTTGTGGTTTATTCTTGTAATTTTTAAAATTATAAAGTTTATTTTAATATCAAAAAATATCATCAGAGTGATTGTACCTTTCTTATTTTTGAGTTCTACTCAAACAGACACATTGGATGAGCCCTCCTTTACATCCACTGAGTGTAGTGATATTGTCACTGATTTACAGCACAACTCCCACCCTCTTAACTCTTTCTCTCTCTTTTCTAAAACTCTGTAGTAACTCTAGAATATTAAGCATCCACTCTCATCCCCCCCGCCACCCCCAACCAAGTCTCTCTTATGGACACAACATCACAATTCCATGTACTAATAATCCATGCACTAAATTTATCATCCTTACCAATAATACTCCTGGCATCAAAATACACACACTTCAACTCATCCATCTTGTCATATCTATTGCCTTGCTCCTGCCTATTCTCACTGGTCATGATATCTACCTTCCTCTCAATGCCTCCACTTTCTGACATGGTGCTCTTTCCATCCGTGTCAAATTAGTTAACCCCCCCCCCCCCCATTTAGCACCAGTGAACCTCCCAGTTGGGATATTGGTTCCCCTCCAGTTAATGATCCAAGAACCTGAAACCCTGCTCCCCGTGCCAGATCCTCAGCCACACATTCAGCTGTTCTATCTTTCTATTCCTGCCCTGACTAGCACATGGCATCTGGAGTAATACAGATATTGCTACCTTCACGGTTCTGCTTTGCAGGCTTAACTCCCTGTACCTCTTACCCCTTCTACCTATGATGTAGGAGCATCCTTGACTCTACACACACTGGCATCTCTACTGGTCACAGAATCTGCTGTCTGAACCTTAATTATAGTCTCCTATTGCTAATGTTCAATCTGACTGTCCCTGCTGTCCTGGCTGCTGCTCCCCGCCACCCCCCCCCCCCCGCCAGTATCTAAAGTGATATATGTGTTTCTGAGATGAATAACCTCAGGGGATTCTGTACTATCTGCCTATAGCCCCTCCCTCTCCAGGTGATCACCCAGCCACCTGGAGCTCATACCTCAGGTGTGACCACCTCACTAAAACATTTGACGTTGGCGCTCTTGGCATCCCAGATGAGACTAAATATGTCCAGCTCCAGCTCCATTTCCCTCTCATGCTGAGTCAGGAGCTGCAGCTGGACGCACTTCCTACAGATGACGTGATCAGGAACACTGGCACTCTCCCCGATCTCCCACATCCTGCATGAGGAGCATGCCACTGTCCTAACTGAAATCGTGGCTATGCCATTTGGAAGAATAATCCTAGGAAACTTAACCTCCACCGACTCGCTCGGTCTCCTCTCACGAAAACCTACTCTCAGTGAAGGGCCTCCATAAGTTCCAGAATGAAACAGGTCTTACTGGAGCTGGATGCAACCATGCTCTACTCCCTTGAGTTATACCCTGAGCCTCCTCGAACACGTCAAGAAATTGCACCCTCAGTCTTCACACTGTGTGTGGTTTGGTCTGCTGCAAACTGTATCAATCTCATGGCCGTGGCCACCTCGTAGCATCAATAGGTTAAAATTCAAACCACCTGTAAAGTTTGCTTTCTTTGTATCATTCAGTTGGAAAAGTGAGAAAATTAGCAATAATAATTTACTGAGATGCCCTTCGAGCCGCACTGCTCAGCAATTCCCCAATTTAATCCTAGCCTAATCGTGGGACAATTTACAACGATCAATTAACTTACCAACCTGCATGTCTTTGGACTGTGGGAGGAAACCCATCCGGTCACGGGGAGAACATACACATTCCTTACAGGCAGTGACGGAAATTGAACCCGGGTCGCTGATACTGTAAAGCATTGTGCTAACCACCACACTACCGTGCTGCCCTAATAAAAAGCTTACAATTTCTAGAAAACAGCATAGTAGCATAGTCAGTGAGGTTCATTCATGAAGTCGTCATTTACAAATGCTGGACTGATGTACAGATTCATCAATAAATAAAAAAAGAACTTTCAATAATCTTTATTAGAATTCTTCAAAGTAAAAGACAAGTCTTTTTAAAGCATTAATCACATGTTGGGAATGATTTAGAAATAACAAAGTTGATTTTATTCAAAACATGATAACATTGTACATGTAAAAGATTTCTTACATAAAAAAATTAACATCTACTTTTAAAATGATAGGAAGAAATACATATTGAAATTGTGAATAGATTGTTGTACTTATGTCATGTATTGGCAGCTGCCTATTAAAGCCTGTTGTGTTTGTCTGTTAGTCCTCTAACCCAATATACTCAAGTCACTTAAACAGATTGTTTGATTCTTTCTAAATGAGACCTGTTGTTCCACTTCACTGTAAGTGGGACTCTGCAGTGATCCCTCTTTTATCGATCACCCTTTCAAAACAAAAGTACCGTCGGTCCTATACTCCCTTTCCAGCCAGCTTTTAATGGATTGCTTTCATCTCTTTACAGGTTCAATTGAGGTTAACATTGGCACTGTCATCTTTCATCAAATTTTATTTTAAAACAAGTCCATGTAATGAGCTCATTGAGCCTTTTCCTAACATTGTTGCTGTTCTGACTTCCTTCAACATAACCAGAGTCAGATTTCACTTTGTGGATCACATGTTAAGAGCAATTCCCCCAGATCTTCACAGATCTCAAAATTATAAACAGAAATATTTTAGTTGTTCTGGATCCATTCCACGAAAAATGACGTGAGACAGCAACATCTCTTTCACTTAGTGATTGTACTGAATGGCTGGAACAGTTTACTGAGGTTCACCTCAGAGTAGCTGCTAGAAGACAGCACATCATCCATGATTCCTTTTAGCCGCTTATACACAAAACTGTATTCGTTCATTTCATGATGAAAACGCTTCTTTATGAATTCTGGAAAAAGAAAAACAGTATTCAGAAATAAATTTTAGAAACAAAACTACTGTGCTCCAGCTCTGTAAAGTGTTAATCAACTTGAAAGTTTTTTAAATCTTTAATTGTTCACTATCCATCCAATTCCTTACAGAAAAAATACATCTCACAATTGTTTGTTACCAACACTCAATAGAAAAAAGCCAGTTCAATTAAGTTAAACACATTTTATTTCATTGCCTGTCTCCATCGAAACAGAGCTAATTCTAAATCATATTAAATACGTCACTTATTTTATATCAGAAAACCTTATACTTAAAACTATAAATCTGCATAAGACAGTTAGCCAGATTCATGTGGCATACTCCCTATTATCCACCTGGATAAGATATGGAGATGAGCAACACGTATTGAGAACCTTTGCAAAGCAACTTTAGTTGAATGTTGGGAAAGAATTTCTCTCCCTTTTGCAGATAAAAGACATTAAGTTTATGAAGTAATTTGTAAAAACTAATTTAACAAAAATTATTTAAAGACATATGATGCTAATAATTAGGAAGTCGCTAGAAAGAAAGGCAGATTTTAAATAAACTCATCAAAATGAAAATAAGAGTTGCATAATAAACACCTAAGCAAAGTGACGTAAGTAATTGCCAAAATCAGATTTAATGAAAAACATTCTGGACAAAATGTGACCGAGCCTCAAAAGAAATCAATTAAGATAATAGTATTGCTACAATGGAAAGAATTATACTGTATAAAGCTGACCCTCAGTTATGAAAAATGAGCAACTAGCTCAAGTCTAGCAGTCTTGTTCACAGTTACAACAATCTAAAATGGTTTAACTTCCTTTCAAATAAATTTATGCATGTAAGATTATCTTAAACATTTATATGCTTGCATTTTTTGTCAGAGTAAGAGGAGTGAATATTTTAACGCTAAATGCATGAGTGAGGAAATGACAATTATTTTACACTTATAAAACAAAGTGACAGGCCTGTGTGGTCAATAGCTGCTCTTATACCACTAAAGCTTTCCTAAGCTGCAAAAATACAATTTCAACTCTGTAAAAATATTCAATACAACAGATTTATTTCAATAGCATTAATGGAATATTCTTTGCCCTCTATGTTTCAGTATTTTATACACATGCTTGGTTCAGTGTAGACCATTGCATTTGTTGCTCTGATGAATCTGATAAGAAATAATTATTTTTTCTCCTGAACAGGTAAAACTTGTTAATGGGTTCTCAGTAATAGAATAGTTTGATCATAACCATAGTTATTTAAATGACTAAAACTGGAATTAACTCCTCTGTTTTTCCCCATCCTTTCTGCTGAGATATTACTTTTGCCACCAGCCTAGCTAGGTAAGAGAATGTTATGTAGTCAAAGAAAGAAACACTTCAGCTGATGATGAACAACCTTTCCTACTTTCATATGTAATAATTTTAATCAAACTGGGAATACTTAATGTAAACATTAGAATCGTGCATCAAAAAGATTTTGATGCCTTTTGCAAAGACATGTCCTCTGTTCAATTACTGCATCAGGATCTCACAATGAATGGCTTTTTATTTTCAGTGACATGTTAGTGTGGGTTAGTGATAGTGGCAACTGGAGAGGTGTGCAGAGAGAAAATTTTATTTAAAAAAAGCAATCTCATTTGTCAATATTTGTATTTCCTTAAACTCCATTCAAGAAATGGAGTTTATACAATTAAAAGAAAACTTCTAAACTTTAACCAGACAATATTCCAGTTTAGAGAACAAATTGAAAGAAACAGAAAGCAATAAACAATATTTGAAATTGGGTCATTTATGGAATGACTGTTTAATACATAAGCTGATTAATGGTCATTGAGTAGTTATGACAGAAACAGGCCATCCGGCCCAAATCATCCTGCCAACAAAGATGCTCATGTAAGCTGGTCTAATTTGCCCCCATTTGACTGATATCCCTTTAAACCAGGGGTTCCCAATCTTTTTTTATGCCACAGATCAATACCATTAAGTAAGGGGTCCATGGAACCCAGGTTGGGAACTCCGTCTCAAAACCTTTACTGTCTATGTAGCTAAGAGTTTTTAAAAAAAATATTCAAACAGTAATTTTTCAGCTGCTGGACATACTTTGTGCTGTGGTACTGTATATGAAAACTAAGCCACAGCATTAAAAATGGCAACAGCAAGAAAAAGAAGGACAACAGTGTTAATAAATACCTTGATCACAACAGGGTTCTCCTTAATCACATGGAGGTCCTTTCCAGCTACCTTAAATACCTTAGTGGCTATTGTATTTTTCTCCCAATGTTTTTATTTCCCAAACTGTTCTTTTTTAAAAGTACAATACAATGTCAGCCTTAGATTTTTGGTGCAATGCACTTAGGCTAAAAAAGACTGAGGAAGGAAGAAAATGTCAGCATATGTAGAAGGAAGGTCAAACTCGAGCTACCTTTATTGGAACTGCAAAAAATCTCATGCCCTATCAGACGACACAGCAATGAAAGGTTTATCTATCAAGCATACCACTACAACTGCAATACTCGTTTCAGTTTAGCATGACGGTAGAGTTCAAGTAGTACAAGCTTATTTTTGCTCAGTTTTAATCTTTAACATATTTAAACAATTCTTAATCTTCTTTAAAATTTTGTAAGATATTGGAATCTCATTATAGTGAAAGTGAGTTCTTCCCCTCCAATACCTTCCCCCATATCTTCCTTACAATGTTGGAGGCCACTTGGCCCAAAGCCTATGCTAGTTTATAGAACAATCTCATTCTCCTTCTCACTGATTCTCTTACCCTATCCGTGGTAGAGGTAATTTACTGTAGCCAACTAATCTACCGACCAGCACATCTTTGGGTTGTGGGAAGAAACCAGAGCACTTGGGGAAACCCATGCAGTTACAAGGAGAAACTCTACACAATTAGTAGCAGAAGCCAGGATTGAACTCAGGTTACTAGACTTGAATCAGGTGCAGCATCTTTCTGAGCCACTACGCCACTCCATCCTTGAATTCCTTTGTGTAACATAGACCTGCTTGGTTCAGATATCCAATTGCACTCTGTTCATCAGAGTGTGTCACCTTTTAGGTACTCTCTGCCGGAGATCGTGCTTACCTTATCAGTGCTCCATTTCCCACCACTTCTGCACAAAAATGCTCAGCCTAGTTCAGTACCAAGCGACAGAAAATAAACATGCTGAGCTCATGCTGGATGTAGTATTTCAGCCAAGACAGAGATCTGGAGTCACCACTAACTACTTTCCAAATCCAATGTGAAAAGACAAAAAAAATGAACACCCTGAGCTCTTACTTGCTTTCAGAGCGAAGGCATAAGGAGTACTTGATACAGAAATCACTTTCCACTGGAAAATATTTGAAGTAGAGCTAATGGAAGACAGCAGTATGTTGAAATGAGGTTTGCACTCTCTTAGCAAAGAGATATGATGGGCTTTGCCTTACCGCTATATCTTTCACTCAGTGGACAACCCTCTGCACAAAGCTTTCAGGTGAGATTAAATCATAAAACCATCCATTCTTTCAGGTCCCATGGCACTGCAGGAGAGATATCTGCAGACTTTTGGGTTGTTACATATCCCTGCTTCGACAACACCCAGATCACTGCTCTCTACAGACTGGCTCCGGTAATTTTATACATCACTATAGTGAATACATTAAAAAGTATTGTAATAATAATAGTGTTTGGGAGGCCTGGAGGTAGTAATAGGAACGTAATCAATTCAAGGTCTTTCGCATACTGGATACAAGTGCCAAGAAATATTAATCACTATTCAAGGAAAGTCCCAGAGCATTCTTGTTGCACATTCAGACTAACAAAAGGGAATTGCTTTTGAAGTTGTGGAGTTGTGTAGCTGACAAAACCCACTGAGTTTGTTAGGGTTCATTTACATGACGGATTATCATGATGCAAATGTACCAAGCAGTTATATCAATTTGGCAGAAATAAAAAAATATTAGTCAAAAATATCTATTCACGTAGCAGTCTAATGAATAACAATTTCAGATCCCTTTAGTTCTTTCTTTAATCCCGAATTCTGTAGCTGAGGGCTGCACTGCCAAACGCCTCGTTCACACTGTAGACTGGGATCAGTATCTACTTCCAAATATCAGGTGCTGGGGTTTACCGGGATCAGCATATGGGGCTGCCTGATGAACCTGTTTATATACAGTCTTCAGCAATGTAACAAAGCAAGACTTACTTCACTATGGCAGTGAAGATATTTTCCATTATAGAATGTGTTTAGATCTGAGCACAAGACTGGAGGGCTGGTTTAACGGTCTGGATAGATGGGCAACAGAGGCAGACATCAGAGAAATACGAAAAGGTTCATTTTTAGTAGAAGATTAGCAGAATGAACCACAATCACTTCAGTTCTTGAGATTCAGGGACAAGTGATCAAGGATGACGATGAGATCTTTAAGGCCTGAGTGCAGATTGAAAAGATAATTGAAAAGAAATTTGGAATTCTTGATACTTTATTCAAGTACAATGAATTAAAGTGAATCACCGACAAGGGTACAGCTGCATGTTCTCTGTAACTCTCTACAACCAAATGTAGGAAGCACTTTCAAACCTGGGATAGGGTACAGTGAAAGTTCATTTTCATTATAGAAATGAAAGATTATAGTTATTAACAAGGCAAAAACAAGAAAAAGAACTTGCATTCATATAACTCCTTTAATGTAAACAAGATCTCATGAGGTTGTTCACAGAATTGCTGCCAAACAAAACTTGCTAACAAGGCACAAAGAGATTTAAATAGAAGATAAGTTAAAGTCACTCATGTATTACAGAGTGACTTAAGGGAGGGAATAACAGAAAGGTTTAATAATAAGGGTGGAGTTACAAAGCCTATAAAAAGTATTCACCTCCCCTTGGAAGTTTTCATGTTTTATTGCTTCACAACATTGGATCACATGGATTTAATTTGGCTTTTTTTGACACTGATCAACAGAAAAAGACTCTTTCATGTCAAAGTGAAAACAGATCTCTACGAAGTGATATAAATTATTCACAAATATAAAACACAAAATAATTGTAAGTATTCACCCCTTCAAGTCAGTATTTAGTAGATGCATCTTTGCCAGCAATTACAGCTTTGGGTCTGTGTGGATAGGTCTCTATTAGCTTTGTACACCTGGATGTTGCAATTTTTCCCCATTCTTCTTTACAAAACTGCTCAAACTCTGTCAGATTGCTTGGGGATCATGAGTGAACAACCCTTTTCAAGTCCAGCCACAGATTCTCAATTGGACTGAGATCTGGACTCTGACCTGGCCACTCCAGGACATTAACTTTGTTGTTTTTAAGCAATTACTGTGTAGCTTTGACTTTATGCTTGGGGTCACTGTCTTGCTGGAAAACACATCTTCTCCCAAGTTGCAGTTCTCTTGCAGGCTGCATCAGGGTTTCCTCCAGTATTTCCTTGTATTTTGCTGCATTCATTTCACCCTCTACCTTCCAGGGCCTGTTGCAGTGAAGCACCACAACAGCATGATGCAGCCACCATCATGCTTCACAGTAGGGGTGGTGTGTGTTTGATGATATGTGGTGTTTGGCTTATGCCAAACATAGCATTTAGTCTGATGGCCAAAAAGCTCAACTTTGGTTTCATCAGACCATGGAACATTCTTCCAGCTGACTTCAGTCTCCCACATGCCTTCTGGCAACCTCTAGCTGAGATTTCATGTGATTTTTTTTTCAACACTGGCTTTCCCTTTGCCACTCTCCCATAAAGCTGTGACTGGTGTAGCACCTGGACCACAGTTGTTGTATGTGCAGTCTCTCCCATCTCAGCCACTGAAGCTTGTAACTCCTCCAGAGCTGTCATAGGCCTCCTGGTGGCCTCCCTCACTCTGCCCCTCCTTGCACGGTCACTTAGTTTTTGAGGACGGCCTGCTCTCAGCTGTGCCATAGTCTTTCCATTTCTTGCCAATTGACTTAACTGTACTCCAAAGGATATTCAGTGACTTGGAAATTTTCTTATATCCATCTCCTGACTTGTGCTTTTCAATAACCTTTTTGCAGAGTTGCTTGGAGTGCTCTTCTCTTCACGTTGGTTTTTGCCAGGATACTGACTCACCAGCAGTTGGCCTTCCAGATATGGGTGTATTTTTACCATAATCAATTGAAATACCTTGACTGTACACAGGTGATCTCCATTTAACTAATAATGTGACTTCTAAAATCAGTTGCTTGCATCAGTGATGATTTGGTGTATCATTTTAAAGGGGTTGAATACTTACACAATCAATTATTTTGAGCTTTATATTTGTAACTAATTTAGACCACTTTAGAGATGTTTTCACTGACACCAAAGAATCTTTTTCATTGAGCAGTGTCAAAAAAGCCAAATTAAATCCACTGTGATTCAATGTTGTAAAACAATAAAACATGAAAATTTCCAAGGGGGGGGGGTGAATACTTTTTATGGGCACTGCATTTTGGACAGAGATATTAAGCAATCAGAATTGAGGAGCGCAGTCAATGCAGTTGGAGGGATGACAAAGATAGGGAAAGGAAAGGTCTTGAAAGGGACTAAAAAACAAGAGTAAAAATTTCAGAATTGAGGCATTATTTAATTTGAAGCTAGGGGTTAACAATAAAAATATTGTGATTGTTAGGACGATTGACAAGAGTTTTAGGTAATGTCAGAGGTTGGTCAAAAGTGCTTCACCAAGTAAGGAGGAAGGTTTCATCAGGAATAAAGGCAGAGGTTGAAAAAAGGCGCTGAATGGACACATGATCCAAAGATTAACTTGGGGCCAGTTATGTGACAAAGATTGAAACTGAAATAGGTGACAATTAGCAATCTGAGAGAGGAATGGAATCAGCTTGGTGGTGGAGATTACAAACAATATTTAGTTGGAGAAACTTCTTGCTTATTCAGTATTAAATGTCCCAAAAATTATATGCAAGTCAACTGATCAACAGCACAAGAGATGAGTGGCGGTGATACGGAGCTGATTTTACCAAATGACACTGAAGATGAGGAATAGGAGGCATCCTTACAAGGGGGGAGGGAACATCGACTCAGACCATGAGAGGCCTGCGTCTGACATTTTCATGCTCTACAAGGCGCAGATTGGAAGCCTGTGTGGGGTGCCACTCCTCGCACAGACTAGAGCAATATGTGATTAAGTGCCTTGCTCAAGGGCACAAACACGCTGCCACAGCTGAGGCTTGAGCTAGCAACCTTGAGGTAACGAGACGAACGCCTTAACCACTTGGCTACGTGCCCAACCCCTTACAAGATACAGAGACACAGGAAAAGGAGTTTAATACTGAAGAAAAAGAGGGAAGCATATGAAGCCTACCCAAATGGACAAGGATGGGGAGCTCTAGAGAAGAATGGTGTATTCAAAAGCATCAAAGGATATGGACTATTAGAGAAAGATGAAAATAAATAGTCTATCTTTGCCACAATTATACAGGGCACTATTAGTGTCCCTGAAAGGAGCTGTTCTGATATTTGAGCAGAGCCAAAAATTTGATGGAAAGCTCGGAATAGATTTAGTGGGCAACAACAGATTGACTGGGGAGAAAGACATGGTTCATGCAATGGTTGTTGAATTGAAAAGATGGCAACAATTCAAAAGGACAAAAAGCATAATTTTTCAGTTTATTTTAGCAAGCTATGTATATCATTACTAAATCGTGTAGTAGTTACTTTGGATTTATGGTGTAACTATCTTATCTTGGTGACCTTGATTACCTTGAACAAAGTTGATAGGTTACTGTGGAAAATTAATGAACACTTCAATCACTGGTCACATAATATTCTTACAGGGTGAGCAGAATAAAGAAAATGTGACAAATTTAACGCACCTAAGCACTTAAGCTTTCTAAAAGCGTCCTTCATATTTTTCCTACCAGGGGTTATAGAAGCTGAGATTGCAACAGGGGATTGGATTAATTCTTTAAAAATAATAACACAGAAGCAACAAAGATAAGGAACGTGTTGATAGTTCCAGTTGTAGAGCTAGCAGGGATGCAGTGGGTCACCCCCGCTGTCCAATCTTCAGCTCTGGGGCTCAGAAAGAGTCAAACTATCAACATCCTATAGGTGGTGCCACTGAGGGCAATGGCAGAAAAACATTAGCTCAAGAGACAACAGTGATTGTGTAATCAATTTTAAAGACAAAGTGAAAATACTGTTTATTTGATCTGTAAGCAATAATCTTCCACTTGTCCCATCAGCAAGTATTACAATCACACAAAAATGTAAGTACATCAATAAGCCACTGTCCCAATGATTTGATTCCAGTGAGGCTGCCAATGAAAAGATTTTTTAGCTACTTGTCAAAAGAAAGCTATATTCAGTTGCATAGACAAATCCGGCTTTTGAACATTTTTTCATTACATTGTGTATATCATTACTAAAGAGTGCATCAGTTACTTTGGATTTATGGTGTAACTGGTCTTATCCTAGTAACCTTGATTACCTTGTACAAAGCTGAAATATCACTACAGGCAAAATAATGAACACTTCAATCACTAGTCAAGTAATATTCATACTGAGTTAGCAGGATAAAGAAAATCTGAAACGTTTAGTGCATATTTTGTATAAGAGGCTAAACTTTCTAAAAATTGTTCTTCCATATACTGTAAACAGATGTCAGTTAATAACTTCTGTACCAAAATTCAGCTGAACACTGAGTGCAGAACTGGAGAAGCTGTTTGTACTATAATCTTCCTGTCACAATCAGGATAAAATATGCTACAGCACAAGTGAATGAAGGATACTCTGCCTTCCTTTCTAGCAGGTGATGATAGACTGTGCAATCTCTTAAAAAGCTTTCCAAAGTTAACTGATTGCAAAGCTACATACTTATTTTATAGAATTAATAAATTAAAGAGGCAAAAGAGCCTAACTTTTGGATTATCAAAGCCATTGAAGTAAAACTATTTTGACATCCAAGCTCTGACAAACAGACATTTTTACAAAATTATCTGAATTTTGCTGCAGAGGGGATTGCTTTCTTTACTGTGGCAAGCTCTCCACATTTGCACAGATTTTTGAGATAGGTTAAAAACATCAACTCTTGCAATTTCTCTGCAATTTTCAACAGCCAAATGTGCAGTCTTTTTGAAATGCAGGTACTTGGCTAGTGGTGATTGTAAAATGACCCCACTAACTGTACTGCATTAGGCAATGCAGAAAATACTACCACTGCAAATGATTTAAGGCTAAAATAATTATCATTTAATTTTACTTCCACTTAAATTTAAATTGAACTTATTTTAAACACTTAAAGGCCAAATTATCACAGACGTAAGCATTACATATCTACCCATGCACACCCTAGTTTAGCCTACAGTGCAGTAATTAAATCGAATTAAATTGAGACATCAATGTTTACTTAGCTGATTATAAACAATGCCATAGAGTCATCAGGACAGAAAAGGGCCCTTCAGTCCACTAGGTCTACCCCAACTATCAAAATTTATATATACATATTAATCTCAATTACCTGCACTTGGTACATTGCATTCTTTGCCTTAGTGATCCAAGTGCTCATCAAGTGCTTCTTAAATACCTGCTTCCACCACTTCTTAGTGGTGGGACAAGAGACTCCTGGACCACCGTCGTCAATAACCAACTGACAAAAGCAAATCATTCAGTCATTTGATTTCCCTCTGTAAGATTTATAATATGCTATGTTTGCCTGCAAAACCACAAAAATAACCTATTCATTGGAAAGTTTTTTAGGAAGACCAGAAGATGTAAAAGAGGGAGCATAAATGCAAGTCCGATGATCTGTACCGTTTGCTACTTAAAGAATAGTTCTGAATTTAGCTATTGAAGACTTCAATAAAAATGAAAGTTACAAAAAGTTTAAAGCTCCAGAACTGGATTCTGAAACTAAGGCCAGCTTTAGTGCCCCTAAATTTGAGTGTGCAATGAACAGGAAAAGAAATCCTGCATCTCATAATCTGATAAATAAATTTTACTTTACTTTTTAAAAATACAACAAAATTATACTTTGAACAGATGAGACTTGACATTAGTAAAAACTGACTTTTAATGCTAGAGAGAATATTCGGTGGTAATTAAAGTTTACAATGCGATTAAAATTAGTTTGCTAATTTGGTTAACACTGCAATGTGTTAACTGAAAAAGCAATAAGAATTACAATAGCAAAACCTATGTCAGGCTTCTGTTTATTGATTACAGCTCAGCGTTCAATACCATCATACTTTCGGTAGTAATCAACAAGCGCCAAAACCTGGGTCTCTATACCTCCTTCTGCAACTGTATCCTTGACTTCCTTATCGAGAGACCACAGTCAGTGTGGATTGGAACAAAAACATCTCCTCCTAGCTGGCAATCAACACTGGACCACCTCACAGATGCGTGCTTAGCCCACTGCTCTACTCTCTCTACACCCATGAATGTGTGGCTAGGCACAACTCAAACACTATCTGTAAATTTGCCGATGACACGACTATTGTTGGCAGAATTTCAGATGGTGACGAGGAGTAGTTGAGGAGGGAAACAGATCGGCTGGTTGAGTGGTGTCGCAACAACCTTGCACTAAACATCAGTAAGACCAAGGAATTGATTGTGGACTTCAGGAAGGGGAAGTTGAGGGAACACACTCCAGTCCTCATCAAGGGATCAACAGTAGAAAGAGTGAGCAGTTTTAGATTTCAAAGAAGGTACGGCAGCAGCGTACTTCATTAGGAGTTTGAGGAGATTTGATAAGTCACCAAAGACTCTCACAAGTTTCTACCATGGACAGCATTCTAACTGGTTGCATCACCATAGGGTATCAAGGAGCCACTATACAGGATTGAAAAAAGCTGCAAAAAATTGTGAACTCAGCCAGCTCCATCATGGACCCAGCATCGAAGACATCTTCAAAAGGCAATGCCTCAAAAAGGCAGCATCCATCATGAAATCTAAAACTGTCCATCATCCGGGACAGGCCTTCTTCTCATTGCTACCATCAAGGAAGGTGTACAGAGCCTGATATACAGTCAACATTTTAGGAACAGCTTCTTCTCCTCCACCATCAGATTTCTGAATGGACAATGAACCCATGAACAATTCCTCAGTAATTTTCCCTTTCTTTTTGTACTACATATTTATTTTTTATATAGTGCACAATCTTATTGTAATTTACAGTTTTTATTATTACATATTGCAATTTAATGCTGCCACAAAATAACAAATTTCATGACCTATGCCAGTGATATTAATCCTGATTTTGGTGTTCTACCTTTCACTGCTTTAAAACCAAGACTCTTGGTTAGATTTAATTATGGGTGTGTGGACACCAATTATTGTTACTGGACTTACAAGCCTGACAACGAACACTAATTGCTCAAGGTATTCCAACCATACATAAAACATAAAAATTTGACAGAAAAATTCTTGTATTTCCACGGCCTTCAATTTTCTTTTACTTTTTAAAAAATTATGTGATAATATACCAAATGCATTTTGATATTGTTCTAATTTTGATGAACAAGTTCAACTTGAGCTAATAGTATTGAAGTCTTCTCCGTCTTTGCAAGGTCCTATACAAATATGAGGCCACCTTAACCTAGTCGGTAAAGAGCATCAGCATCAACACAAACAGCCTCCTAATTAAGTTTCTGTTGAAAATACTGTTCAGAAAGGCCAAAAACGGCTGCTGTGAATAAATGAAAAGAAAATCATTCTGGTTGGAGCTCTTCTGAGGCAAAGATACAAAATCAAGTTCAGTGCTATGATATTTTCCCTTTGTTCCCCGATCAGATACAGAACAAACAGGAATCAGAGTATATTTTAATAACAAGACAGTTGCTGATCTGGGTTATATCTGGTATTTTGTGGTTGTGCCACAATTTGTTTATATTTTATGACAATTTTATTATTTATTGAGATACAGCACTGAATGAGCCCTTCCAGCCAGCAACCTTCGATTTATCCCTTGCCTAATCATGGGACAATTAACCACGACCAATTAACCTACCAACCGATACATTGTTCGATTGTAGGAGGAAACAGGAGCAACTGGATGAAACCCATGCGGTCACAGGGAAACGCACAAACTCCTTCCAGAAAGCGGTGGGAATTGTTGAAGAACAAAATAACATGCTTGCCCACTTTTCATCTTGCTAACTTACAGTTTAAGATAAAGTTCCCAAAATGTGTTAAAACTGCAATGTTTCTCTCTCTCTCTCTGACAATCCTGTAGCCCTGTCAGACAATAATCTGATTCTAACGTATACTTTTTACAGCGCATTTGAAAATGTTTAATTCCCTGCATGCTAGCTGGACTAATGGCCCTGAAACACTTTACAATGTGAAGCAGAAATATGATTTGACACCAGTCGAGCAAATATGACAGGAAGGTGATCTGTACTACAGATATCTGAAGGCAACCTTGCAAGATATAATCCAAACTCCAGCCTTCTCAGTATTATGATACCATTGCCGTACTGGGGAAAACATATGCACACTGTAACACATTGAAATCCTGACCCCAGGTCTATCACCAAGGGAAACACTGCAGTTCCAATTAAGGCACAGTCTAAACATTCAAAAGGTCCACTGAAATCCAATTGTCTGACAATGCAGGGGTAACAGTTTACTGTAGGTACATGTTCTCAAGGTCAGCCTGCTAATGCTTATCAGTCAAGATATCAGTGAAAGATTTTGTTCCAATGAAATGAAACTTCCACAATCAACAATAACAGCAGTTAACAGAATTCAGGTAATGTTCACTAAGCATTTTAGCCATAAGAACATTTCATATTTCTATTGACTCAACCAGCCAGATACCATTCCCAAGTTTAATTTTTGGAAACTTAGCTCTTTTGCAAGAAGATCTGGATATTTACAATTTTCAGGCAGGATGGGTTTATAACATTTATAGATCAGTAGAGAATGATGACAACTAATGCAAACTGTTGCTTTCTCAGAGTTCAGTAGTTAATGTCAACTATTAATAAAGGAAATGATAATTACACAAATGTTACTTTAAAGAATCCTAACTGCTAACATGTTTGGTAATAAAAAGCCAACCAACTAACGAGAAAATTCTTTCAACAGAACACAACAGGTAAGGTTAAAGCAAATGCAATGCACTGTAGATATTGGAGATCTGAAATGGATCAATGGTGAAAATACAGGAAGGTCAAGAAGAAGGGGAGCTCCAGAAATGATAAATGTTCACCTCCCAGAGAGGATAAAACAATTCCCATTTAACATACAAAAACCTGGCTGAATCATGCAGAGAGGCTAACAGTTCCAGCTGGCATCCCATAATTCGAATGGAAGTGTATCCTGGATTTGCTGCGTAACAGACTGAACCACAGCCATCAGCATTCGGCTTTGCTGCACTCCACCTGGATGGTAGCAGTGGAGCCCAGTCTTCATAAAGTCACAGAGCAATGCAGTACAGCAGGAGTACAGGCCTTTTCAGCCAAACGAGTCCAAAACGTCCATGGAACCTATCCAGTTTGCCCCAATTCCTGCATTCGGCTTATATCCCCCCAGGCCTCACCCCCATTTATCTAACGAGTGTTTCTTAATGATACTACTGTACCTGCCTCGCAATTCGTTCCATATACAAACCATCCTTTGCAGTGAAAAGTTGCCTCTCAGGTCCCTTTTAAATCTTACATTTCTCACCCTAAACCCACCGTATGCCCTCTAGTTTTGGACTCCCTTACTCTGGTGAAAAAATTGCTACCTTTCACCTCTATGCCTCTCATAATTTTAAACATTTCTATAAAGGTCCGCCCTCATTCTCCTATGTCCCAGGGAATAAAGACCTAGCCAGCCAATCTCTTCCTATAAATCAGACAGCTCGCCAAGGCAACAGCTTTATAAAACTTTTCTATATTATTTCCAGTTTAATTACATCGTTCCAATAACAGGTTGATCAAAACTGTACACAGTACTCCAAGTGCAGCTTTGCCAATGACATGCAGAACCACAACACCCTGTCCTAACTCCTATACTCATATCCTGACAGATGAAGGCCAGCATAATACACACCTCTTTCACCACTCTGTGATGCTGCTTTCAACAAACTACACACTTGTATTCCTACATCTCTCTGTTCCATTATACTCCATAGTGCCCTACCATTTATAATACAAATCCTTCACTGGTACGGCATTCTGGAATGCATCATCCCACACTATCTAGATTGAAATCCTCAGCCCACTTCCCTAACTGATTAGGACTTTATGATATCCTTCTTCACTAATAACACTTCCTAATTTCATATCATAGGGTTATAGAAAAGAACAGCACATAATCAGGCCATTCAGCTCATCTAGCCTGTGCCAAACAACTTAAATTGCCTACTCCCAACGACTGCACCCAGGCAATCGCCCTCCATTGCCCTCCCATTCAAATTTCTCCTAAATGTTGAAATTGAACCAGCAACCACCACTTGTCTTGGCAGCTCATTCCACACTCTCATGACCCTCTGAATGAATTAGTTTCCTCTCATGTTCCCCTTAAACATTTCACCTTCACCCTTAACCCATGACCACTAGTTGTAGTCCCACTCAATCACAGTGGAAAAAGCCTGCTTGTATTCACCCTATCTATACCCCTCATAACTTTGTCTACCTCTATCAAATCTCTCCTCAATCTTCTAAGTTCCAAGGAATAAAGTTCTAACGTATTCAATCTTTCCTTATAACTCAGGTCCTCCAGTCCCGGCAACAACCTTGTAAATTTTCTCTGTACTCTTGCAACCTTATTTACTCCTTTCCTATAGGTAGGTGACCCAAACTGCACACAATACTCCCAACACAAACACAAGGAATTCTGCAGATGCTGGAAATTCAAGCAACACACATCAAAGTTGCTGGTGAACGCAGCAGGCCAGGCAGCATCTCTAGGAAGAGGGACAGTCGAAGTTTCGGGCCGAGACCATTCGTCAGGACTAACTGAAAGAAGAGTTAGTAAGAAATTTGAAAGTGGAAGGGGGAGGGGGAGATCCAAAATGATAGGAGAAGACAGGAGGGGGAGGGATGGAACCAAGAGCTGGACAGGTGATTGGCAAAAGGGATATGAGAGGATCATGGGACGGGAGGCCCAGGGAGAAAGAAAAGGGGGATGGGGGGGAAAACCCAGAGGATGGGCAAGGGGTATAGTGAGAGGGACAGAGGGAGAAAAAGGAGAGAGAGAGAAAAAAATGTGTGTATATAATTAAATAACGGTTATTTATTTATATACACACACATTCTTTCTCTCTCTCCTTTTTCTCCCTCTGTCCCTCCCACTATACCCCTTGCCCATCCTCTGGGGTTCCCCCCCCACTTTCTTTCTCCCTGGGCCTCCCGTCCCATGATCCTCTCATATCCCTTTTGCCAATCAACTATCCAGCTCTTGGCTCCATCCCTCCCCCTCCTGTCTTCTCACATCATTTTGGATCTCCCCCTCCCCCTCTCAAATCTCTTACTAGCTCTTCTTTCAGTTAGTCCAAACATCCTCTCCTCATCCATTCTAAGGTATTTTACCATTCGATAGGTTTCAATTAGGTCACCCCTCATTCTTCTGAATTCTAGTGAATACAGGTCCAGAGCCATCAAAACTCTTCATATGACAAGCCATTCAACCCTGGAATCATTTTCATGAACCTCCTTTGAACCCTCTCCAGTTTCAGCACATCCTTTCCAATATACTGGGCCTAAAACTGCTCACAATAGTCCAGGTGAGGCTTTACAAAGTCTCAAATTACATCTTTGCTTTTATATTCTAGTCCTTTTAAAATGAATGCATTTGCCTTCCTCACCACAGACTCCACCTGCAAATTAACCTTTAGGGAATCCTGCACAAGGACACCCAAGTCCCTTTGTACCTTTTTTTTATATTTTCTCTCCATCTAGAAAATAGTCAACCCTTTCATTTCTTTGACTAAAGTGCATGACCTTACACTTCCTGACATTGTATTCCATCTGCCAATTCTTTACCCAATCTCCTAATCAGTCCAAGTCCTTCTGTAGCCTCTTTACTTCTTCGAAACTACCTGCCCCTCCACCTATCTTCAAACTTTGCAACAAAGCCATCAATTCCATCATCCAAATCATTGACATACAATATAAAACAGAATCAGTTCCAACACAGACCCCTGTAGAACACCACTAGTCACTGGCAGCCAACCAGAAAAGGCTCCCTTTATTCTCACTCTTTGCGTTCTGCTTTATCGTTGTTAAAATCTTTCCTGTAATGAGCTTGTAGCTTGTTAAGCAGCCTCACATGTAGCACCTTGTCAACTGCCTTCTGAAAATCCAAGCACACAACATCAACCAATTCTTCCTTTGTCTATCCTGCTTGTTATTGCTTCAAAGAATTCTAACAGATATGTCAGGCAAGATTTTTCCTTGAGGAAACCATACTGATTATGGCCTATTATATCATGTGCCTCCAAGTACCGAGACCTCATCCTGAATAATCAACTCCAACACCTTCCTAATCACTGAGGTCAAACTAACTGGCCTCTTGTTTCCTTTCTTCTGCCTCTCTCCCTTCTTGAAGAGTGGAGTGACATTTGCAATTTTTCAGTCTTCTGGAACCATTCCAGAATCTAGTGATTCTTGAAAGATCATTACTAATGCCTCCATGATCTCTTCAGCAACCTCTTTCAGAATTCTGGGGCGTACACAATTTGGTCCAGGTGACTTATCTACCTTCAGAACTTTCAGTTTCCCAAGAACCTTCTTACTAGTTATGGTAACTTCACACAGTTCATGCCCCCGACACCTGGAACTTCCACCATATTGCTACTGTCTTCCACAGTGAAGACTGATGCAAAATACTTATTCAGTTTGTCCATCATTACATTGTCCTCCATCATTATCTCTCCAGCATTACCTTCCAGTGGTCTGATATCCACTCTCGCCTCCCTTTTACACTTTACGTTATCTGAAGAAACTTTTGGTATCCTCTAATATTATGGGCTGGCTTACTTTCATATTCCATCTTTACCAGCTTAATGACTTTTTTAGTCACCTTCTGTTGGTTTTTAAAAGTTTCCCAATTCTTTAACTTCCCACTAATTTTTGTTCTATTATATTCCCTCTCTTTGGCTTTTATGTTGGCTTTAACTTCTCTTGTTAGCCACGGTTGTGTCATCTTTGTTTTAGAATATTTCTTCCTCGTTGGGATGTAAAAATCCTGTGTCTTTCAAATTGCTTCCCGAAATTCCAGACATTGTTACTCTGTCAGTGTTCTTTTCCAATCAATTCTAGCCAACTCCTCTCCCATGCCTCTGTAATTCCCTTTACGCTATCTGACTTTAGCTTCTCCTCCTCAAATTTCACGGTGAATTTTATCATATTATGATCATTTTCCCCTAAGCATTCTTTTACCTTAAGCTCTCCAATCAATTTTGGTTCATTGCACAACACCCACTACAGAATAGCTGATGGACTCAACCATGAGTTGCTCTAAAAAGCCAACATCGCGTAGGCACTCTAGTAATTCCCCCTCCTGTAATCCAGCATCAACCTGATTTTCCCAATCTACTTGCATATTAAAGTTTCCCATGACTAGTGTAACACTGCCCTTTCTATCTCCCATTGTAATTTGTCATCCTTCCTGCTGTTTGGGTGTCTGTGCACAACTCCTATCAGGGCCTTTTTACTCTCACAATTTTTTTTTGACAGTGTTGGCGCGTGGCCAAGTGGTTCAGGCATCAGTCTAGTGATCTGAAGGTTGCTAGTTCGAGCCTCAGCTGAGGCAGCATGTTGTGCCCTTGAGCAAGGCACTTAACCACACATTGCTCTGCGACGACACCAGTGCCAAGCTGTATCAGCCCTACTGCCCTTCCCTTGGACAACAGCGGTGGCGTGTACAGGGGAGACTTGCAGCATGGGCAACTGCCGGTCTTCCATACAACCTTGCCCAGGCCTGCGCCCTGGAAACCTTAGGCAAATCCATGGTCTCACGAGACTAACAGATGCCTATTTTTTTTGATACCAACCTCCTAAATGTATGTTTCCCTCTTGTTCTTGACCAACACCTCAATATCTCATCAGCCAAGGTTGTTAACTTGCTGGGTTTACCCTTCACCCTGAAAGGATTCCTCTTTCACACTAATTATAATTATTATAACTTACATTAACGTTATGCTGCCACAAAACAAATTTCAAGACTTAGGTCAGTGACAACAAACCAGTTTCTGAACTTGCTGATCCTGGATACCTACTATCCCACTCTTAAATAACCCCCACTTGCCATTTGTTCATTTCCTGCTTAGATTTCACAGCATCTTGCCGAGGAATTACCCTTCGTTGCTGAAACCCCACCGATTTCAGTGGATTCTGTGCCTGTTGATCTGTACTACAGAGATACTTAAGTTATAGGCTAAACCATTTCACTGGGAATTTATTATTTCTAATTATTCTCAAGGGTCATTATTTTTAATTTGTTTCAGGCTTATATTCTTTGTTAAATTATTGATCTCCATACTAATAGCTTTATTTTTGAATACCTCTAAGTGTTAAAACAGAGAGATTTAAAAACTAAATGCAGAATAGAGAGATCCAGCATCACCTGGCTTAATACCGGCCAACAGAACTTAAAGCTGTTCAGAACTAGCTAAATCATCTCGGAATGTATTCAACATTTTCATGCGATGATCGTAAATTGGCAGAGTACACCCAAGAATAATTTAAGACTCAAATACAGCTTTATGTGGCACATTCTGTAAAGTTACTGGCATATATCAAAACTACGGAATGTTCTTTGAAGAAAGTCATAATTCCCTTAAAAATCATGCTTGGTACAAAACCCTTTCAAAATATCACACACATAAAAATGTATCTAAAGCTTAAGGTGCATATTAGCATCGCTAGCCAATCCAGGCAATTGCCAATCAAATTTAGGTTTTATAGACTTTGATGAAACAATCCGCAAAATATAAATATACACAATTGAAGGTCTGCACTTTTTTTTGCTTAATTCAAAATTCACATTATTTCACTAAAATGTTGACCTGAGACACATGGGGATGATGCAATAATAAATGTCGATGTTTTCAGTTAGCAAAAATAGAAGGAAAATTATAAACCACGTGGCATATAAAAGGCCCCTTTAAGCAAAAACATTTGATCCTGGTTTCATTCAGTTTCTTGGGCCACACAGTGTTTCACTCCCAATGTAGTTCCAAAAATAAAATATCAGTATTGTTTCCATTTGAAATACTTTCATTATATTGTCCAGACGTTTTCTAAACTCCGCTTAAACATTAAATTTCAAAGGAAACAGATCATTTTCTCAAAACAAATTCTCACCAATGTATGTGATTGACTGTTGATTCTTTTGTTTCAAGGAAATAAATATAAAGTAACCGAAAAGGAAATAGCTTCAGCTGGATATATAGTTTCTGTTGTGATTTTGATTAGCATTGAAAACGAATATGGGAAAAATCAAAAGTGATCAGAATATAAAGATCACCACTGTGTAGAATAGAGAACCTGAAGTTCAGGATAAAACAAGCACTGAAGAATAACCAATTTCCAGGATCAGCTATCTTCTACTGCAGGGTACAAATAAAATGTTGTGGAGAAAAAATCCAGATAATTTAAGTCTTTGATTGCTTTCCAAATAGAGCAGCCATCCCATTTAACTGGAAAAATCCATACATCATGTTTCTGTTTAAGAAAGACAGGACAGGAAATGCAGGGGATTAAAGAGCAAGTGCAATAACATCAGTTAACACAAAATCATAAGAGCTTATAAAAGCAATGGAATAGTTTGACCAAATGGCCAGTTTCTGTTCTATAATTCAAAAAACCATTAAATTCTGGATAAATGAAATAAAAGTGGGAAATATTAGAAACACATAGCAGATCAGTTATGACGGAAGGAAAAAACAATGTTGAAACATGAAATGCAGAATACAGTCTATGTATCTGGCACTCAGAAAACCTCCACCCCACAGGTTAATGGTTCGCTAGTATGATAAAATGCACTCTTGACCTCAGTTAACCTCGTTAGGAAAATGCACTTTATTGTTTACCTGCATTTTCTCTAGAACTGTAACACTTCATTCCGCATTCTGAAATTGTTTTAACTTACACTACCTCAATGCACTGTGTCATGATTTGATATGTATGAAAAGTCTGCAAGACAAGCTTTTCACTGTAGCTCGATACATGTGACATAACGGACCAATTCCAATATATCGCAGACATTTTCATTCTTCTCTCCATCTCTGGTGAATACTAATAGATTTTTTTATTTTACATTTATGAACTTCCAAAAGGCAACTGATAAACTCCTTCATATGGTAATAATGTTGAAGTTCATGGAGCTGAGGACAAACTATTAATCTAGATAAGAAATTGGCTGAGTAGCAGAGAAACAGTACAGAGATAATTGATGGCATGTAATAAGTAGTGTCTCACACAAATGTGTTGGTGCTCCAACTAATCACCATACTTATCAACTGCATAGATTGGATAGAAAGTTACACAATAATCTTTGCCAATGATATAAATATAGGTGTTATTAAAGCAGGATGGATGATAATGGATAAAAATTTATACAAGGACAAAAAGGTTAACTGAATGGGCATCACAATGGCAAATATGAGATCATCTGTTTTGAAACTAAGAAAAATATGAGCATGCTTTCTAAAAAGGGCTAGAAGCAAGAGACTTAGGGGTCAATTTGGGTAGTCTATTAATATTTTCTGAGCAGGTACAAACCAAAACCATAAAGGCACTTTTGATGCTAACAGCAGAATCAGATTTAATATCACCAGCATATGTCGTGAAATTTGTTAACTTTACAGCATGAAATACATGATAAATAAATATAGAGAAAAAAATTGTGCTATGTTAAGTATATATATTAAATAGATTAGGTTAAAATAAGTAGTGCAAATACCAGAAATAAAAAAAAGTAGTGAGGTAGTGTTCATGGGTTTAAAAATCGAATGGCAGAGGGGGAAGAAGCTGTTCCTGAATCACTGAGTGAATATTTCTATCTAAAGAACTAAAATACAACAGAGAACGAGGTTCTGGTTTACTAATGTAAAACCCTAGTTAGATCAGAGAACCTCTACAAGTTTTCAACATACAGCTTTATGGTAGATGTATTAGACTTGGAGAAGGTCCCTGTACTGACTCACCAGAATGATAACTGGACTGAGAAAAGTTATATTTCTCAAACAAGGATGGTAAGATTTGCTCAGATTTAGATGGGCAAGGGCTGTTCTGATAAGGAAACCGATAGAGTAAATAAAAAACTACTTCCCTATATTGAGGAATCTCGGGGGTACATTCCAAAAATTGAAGTTGCAACTTTCAAAACATTATTTGACAGTAGTAACAAAGTCTACTGGAGGTGGAAAGAAGTTGGTGACATTTTGGGTTGAAACCCTGTATCAGGATTGCAGACAAAACGGCATCAAGACCGGTAAATTTTGGTGCTTTCTTAAGCAAATGGAAATTGATGCCAGGCCAATTGTTAATTTGTACTCTTATCTATCTTAAAATTGAAATAAGGAATTAAGGGTAAAGGCAGGTATACTGAGTTAGGTCAGAGAAGAGGCATGATTAGCAGTAAGACTCAAAAAGCTATGCCGCCCACTCCCATTTCTATATTCTTTACAATTGCAAATGAAATAAAATAGAGTGAAGACACAAAAGTAAACAACACATTATGTTTTATCAATATCTATCAGCAGACGAGTTAACATTTAACCACATATATACTTAATGCAAAAACTGTCATCGTCAAGGATGCCACAGCTTTAACCACTCACACTGGAAGTGCATTCCATGCATATTAATCAGCATGATAACTGTGTCTGTGGAATTCACTTCCAGGGTGAGTGTTAAATGACTTCTGGGACCCATATCTAAGAAGGGATGTGCTGGCACTAGAGAAGGTCCAGGAGATTTACAAGAATGAATCTAACATTGAAAGGGTTAACACATGAGAAGTGTTTGATGGCTCTGGGCCTGTACTTGCTAAAGTTTATCAGAGTGAGGGGGGAATCTAATCGAAGCCCGCCGAATATTGAAAGGCTTGGATAGAGTGGACTTGGAAAGGAAGTTTCTTATAGTGGGGGAGTCTAGGACCAAAAGGCACAGCCTTGGAATAGAAGGACGTGGATCCATTTAGAACAGGGATGAAGAGGATTTTTTTTTAAAGCCAAAGGGTGGTGACTCTGTGGAATTCATTGCCACAGTCAGCTGTGGAGGCCAAGTCACTGGGTACATTTAAAGTGGAGATTGATAGGTTTGTGATTAGTAAGGACATCGGAGGTTACCGGGAGAATGAGGGAGAATGGGACTGAGAGGGAAAATAAATCAGCATGATCGAATGGTAGAGCCTACTCGATGGGTTAAATGGTCTATTCTGCTCCTACATCTTATGGTCTCATGATGAAGCTTTACACGACCTCAGTTTTAAGTTAATGAGATTCAATGTTACATTTTTTTTTATTGTCTTTGCTTTCAAATCCTTCAAATACTGCAAACAGTAGTTTCAATATCTCAGTTTTAATCAGAAAAATGAGAGCTTGCGGCAAGTGACCTGGTTAGAAAAGAAATGATAAAATATGGAAAACTGCCTTGAAGAGGAACATTAAATGTGGATTAATTCTGTTTCTACCCCCTCATCCCCATACAACTCATCCTTGCAATAATTGACAAAATTAAAAGATCTGCTCTTGTGCGGTTATTTTTATTCCAGTGAATGCTTTCAACATGGTTTGTTAGAAGAAACAGTAATTCAGTTTATTATACAGATTGATAGTGAAATAGTTATTTCACTGTTATAGCTGAGTGCTTCACCACAGTAAATACTCCTGCAATGTGAAGACAGCGAGCTTTTAATACCTTCATCATACATTTCCCTGAAGATCACTGAATAATACAACTCACCTAATCCATGGTACAGAATAGATTCATAATTTTATTAGAATTAAAGTTCAATGCAGCACAGCCTTCAAGATGCAGCATTCAAAGGCTTTCCAAAATGTTAAGGATTATTTGTGGATTCAATCATCGTTAAGCAAAAGTGTACTTGCTGCTTCAAAAGTTACGCTGCATCAGACATTGACGTTCTACAGCAAATTTTAGCTTCTTATCTTTTTTCTTTGTAGACTAAACAAGAGAATAGGAAGTTTAGTTATCAATTAAGGCAGGCAAGTACAATTATATTCAACTCTTCTGCCCATTAGCTCCAGTCTTAGCATGCATATCTGTAATTCAGCAAGGTCACAATCCAACTGTGTCTATTATCAAACCATGACCATCTCTTCGTCCTCTCATCGGAAATGAGAAACAAATTTAATTCTTGGGAAACAATGAGAAGTTCTAAATTATTCTTCTGTACACTTCAGTTAATTCATTACTGTAAATACATTGAAGGACTGTTGTATGACTATGAAGAATTAAGAACGCACTTAATATACAAGAAAAACTTACTTTGGTCACATTAATTAAACATGGATGTCTACCCTGAATTACTGAACATAACAACGGTTATCACGAACACATTTCACAAAGAACAATTTAAATATAAAACCCATACCATTATTAAGTAGATGTTTAGTAAATAAAGTTAAAAGAGAAAACAGGAAACCTAGCTGAGGTTAAATACTGGCTGACAGGTTCAAAAATGAAATCCATGAAAAACAGGGGATAATTCTGAGAACCTATTACTACAGACAATTTACTTCAGGAGAGAAAAAAATAAAACCAGAATGGTAAATGATTACCAAAAGCAATCATGTCATCACTGAAAGATGGAATAAAAAAATCTTTTTTTGTGAAGTGGCTGAATGAGAGCAACTTAAAAGCCACCAAGCCTGTCAGAGGCACATTATTTCTTTTACACCCCGTCTCCCAATTCATCTCAGCTCCGCTGACTAACCCCAGCTCCCAGCAGGTGGAGCATTTAGAATAAATAGCATTTCCCACAAAACGCTCTCACTGCCCTATGACAGACGCTTCCGATTCCTGGCCAGTCACTGTATCAGCTTCAGTGGTATCTAACAAGGTGTAAATACAATAACAAGCATGTAATTAAGTGAGCATGATGAAGTTAATGGAGATAATTCATTCCATTTTGGGCTTATGAATATTCTATTAGATGTTATCAGGCAGCTGGAATAGCTGTTAATTTAATCATCATTCAGTCCAGCAAAATGTTCTTTGTGCTAGCATAATTGCAGAGAATGAATAATTGATTTGACAATTGTACCAGTGGATTTCAAACAGTTATGTGCACTCCAAGAGCAGGAAGGGAGGAGAATTGGAATACTCTAAGCAGTGAAGAGGTAGGGGAGAGCAGCCTTTAAATTGAACGTTATGAAGATGCACATAAAAAGACACTTTTTAAAATCTCGCCCAAGCAACAGAGTATAGCATACCAGCACTAATTCCAAACCAAACAGGGAAAACAAATTGTAAATTTTATATTATATATGGTTGAAGGATAATTGAACAAAAATGATAATTAAATAATAACAGTTTAAAACCAGAATGTGAAGCAGACAGAATTCTTCCCATAGGAACAAACAGTCTTTAATTGAAAGTGCATAACTCACCAACATAAATGATAAAACTCACGAATTCATGAACAACTTCTTCCCCTCCGTCCTCATATTTCTGAATGGTCCATGAGCTCACAAACATTACTTCATTATTCCTTATTTTGCTCTATATTTATTTTGTAATTTATAATCATTCTAAGCCTTTACACTGTGCTGCTGCCACAAAACAAATTTCACAACATATGTCAGTGATAATAAACCTGATTCTGATTCTGAAAATGTTCACTCCCTCTTCCCCAATTTGCCAAGTCACCGCCTATTGGATTGAATCAGATATTTCGATTCTTCTCAAGGCTATGAATACATGACTTAAACTAGACTATTAATTCAAGGTACTTAGGGCCAATGTCACCTTGTGCTTATTTTACTCAGAGGCTACCTTCTTGCAGATAGGAACTGTTTCTATCCCACTGTTATTAAATTCTTGAACATTAAGATGGACTCTTGACCTCACAATCTACCTTATTATGATCTTGTACTTTATTGTTTTCCTGCACTGCACTTCTTTGGTAAGTTTTACACTTTATTCCACATTATTATTGATTTACCCTATTCTTGCTCAATGCACTGTGTGATGATTTTACACAGAGGGAGTTGGGCGCCTGGAACACACCATCGGGAGTCTTGGGAGATCAGTTACAATAGGGACATTTAAGTTGGTGTGTAATCTTGGGGTACTGGAGATGGGGTCTGGAATCATCCTACCTAGTTTACTGAGCAAAATACTGTTAACATTAACAGTTAGTTGACTACGAACAGGTACATGGATAGCAAATGGGATTCTTGGTTCGCATAGACCAGGTAGACAGAAGTTTTCATGTTGTATGACCCTATGACTCCAGAGAACTTTAAAAGTCAACCTCCTCTTGCACATTCACTCCTTAAGTCAAAGAGACAAAACAGAGTGTAGATGCTGGAATCTGAACAATGGACCATTTGCAGAAAGAAATCAGCGGGTCAAGTTGCATCTGTGGGAGGAAAGGAAATGTCACTTTAGGTTGAAACTCTGGATGGATCTGGACTGCCTGACCCACTGAATTCCTCCAGCAGGTTGTTTAAGTCTATTTGTGCATGAAGCGGGCAAGCATAATTGCCTCAGCAGGTTTCTAGTAGTAACTTGACAATGTGTGGAGGACCCCGGGAGTCATGAGAACTGATGACCAACACTACAAGGAGAGTATGGGACAACAGAAGTTCTATGACAGTGGATGTGTTGGTAGTTAGATTCAGGGGCCTTTCCAGTATGTGGACGCTGAAGCAACCAACTGCCTTGATAGTAGACAGTCATTATCTTCCCCAGCTGAAGTCAAAGTGGCCAGGTATAGAACTGCAAATTGCTTCAAACTCACTATCCCATCTCCTGGTCAGTTTGCCAACAGGGCAATTATTTTAAAACAGGAAAGATAAGAATTCAGCTTCAGATCTTTCCAGGCATCCTTAACGTTCTCAATCTAAATACTACAGATGCATCTTACAAACAGCCAACAGATACACCCCAAAATGGTAGGGTGCAATTTGCTTTCACAGAATATGGGACTGTAAATATTCTAGAGAGCGACAAAATAACATCTCAATTTACTATGGACCACAATGTTCTGTTGGAAAACTGTGAATACTGCTCCATACTGTGGGATTAAATAGATTTTTGAACAATATTCCTGTCCAGTGAGATGGATTATTTACGCTATATTAAGGCAAGTGGCTGGGAATCAGCAAATCTTGCCTGTGGGTAAGCTACACTGCCAATCCCTCCCTTCAACAAAGATAACTTCCATAAAAATAAACAACAGTAACGACTACTAATTAACTAAACCAAGAGACCCAGAGGCCGAAGAAATAAAATGCATTAACCTGTTAATTTTCAAAGTAGCATTACCTAGAATTTACAGGACATAAGCAGTCCATTTGGTCTACAGATCCATGTTGGTGTTTATGCTTCACATATCATTTGCCAACATTAAGTTAAATGAAGTGCAATTCAACAGAACTTTTATAAACAGGCATACTGTTTATGAAAACAGCATGGGGCTAGGCAGTTTAAATAGTTCAACACAGACTAAATGGGCCAAAGGGCCTATTTCTGTGCTGTACGTTTTTACGAGTCTACTTTTCAGGCAGGACCACCTCAGCAACTGCGCTGTCTGCACAGTATCAGCAGTGCACCATTTGCAGAACGTTTTCCTGAACTTCTATTGCTTTTCAACTTTTTGCATTGACACATTTTTCCAACAGAGGAATGAAGATGATAAATAAAGTGCAGGTGAAGAACTGTAGTGAGAAGTGGTTAGTCATGCTAATAAAAAAGACCATCTATCGTCCTCGTACTGACCTCTGACAAGCCACTTTCACAGTAATTTTACTGCTACTCTAGATTTAACTTTACTAACTGGTAGCAATTCAGCACATCTTTTTGTACTAGCAGTTATCTAAAATGCTACAATAATGACATCAAGAGTAGAATGGTGTGAGATTGGTTTTCTATTGTGCTGCTCAACTGGCATAATGCCCATTTTGAAAGCAATTCAGAGCTCATCACTGAAATCCTGGCAGATACGACACTAAATGCCTCAACAACTTTGAAAGAAGACCACACCATCCATGAACCAAAGCAGATAAGGGTGCTAAATTTGTCTGGAGGAGTGAAGAAAATTGCAAATAAAAATTCTATTGCAAAGACTTCCCAGTAGATATTCCGAACATGTTTGAAGAAGATTTCATCCTTATAATGACATGAAAAATGACCACCTATGTCTATGGTTTAGACCAACAATTTAAATCCCACTGAACTCACTCTAATCATTTGTCAATCAAACTAAACTGAATAAATGTTCAGAAAGATAAGGGCTTTGTAACCCACCTGTCTATTTTTTCACTACTATTACTGACATATTAATACATGGGTTTTAAGGGAAAAAAAACTTTTCTTTTGCCTTTACTAGTTTGATGGCATTTATCCAATACCACTTTATTCACAATACAAAATAAATTATTCAGTTATGACTACAGTGATTCACTCTTGTCAAACTTTGGCCATTTTAAAACCTCAGGCTCTGCATTACATGTCAGTCAAGCCAGAACAATGCTGTGCTGTAAAAGCTCTATAGAACTATAGATACCTTCTATGTCTTTCAATGTGAGAAGTATGTTGGTCACATTTGACACATGCACACAAATAGACTACAGAACAGGTTAAAGTTAGAGCCATATTTATTTCGTATTCCACCTTTGAGAATTTGGTGATAAAATGAGCGCATATGAGAAATTCATTGTCTTGAATTTTCCTTAAATACTGAGAGAAACACATGCAGCTCACAATTATAATGCCTATGTATGTCTGTAATTAATATGGATAACAGCTGTAATATTGGACCTACAAACATGGAACTTTGCCAAGTCTTAGATGAATACAACTAAAATTCGAAGTCCTAATGGTTAAAAAAAAAACTGCCTCACAAATAGTCAAAATAAAATTAGTCAGGATAAAAACGATGTTCAACCCATTACAAGACCAGCTGTAATAGACATAGTAAACTTAAATGAGAAGGCTTTGTGACATCATGAGATTATGGACGAGGAAAGCCATTTGCATTATTGTGGCTGTAATTGTAGCAACAGAAAAATAGCCAATTACAACATCAGCTCTCAGTTAACAACTAGCACTCAGCGTTACTTATTGTAGATTATAATATAGTAAATTACCAGGATTTTTAAAATCTGATCATCTATTCACCTAAGAGAATCCACTGAGATGTCTAAAGTAATATTTAATTAGGATTAAATTGCAATGCATAATAGAATTTAGAATTTTAACTTCCTTTTCAAGTGTTAGGGAAACTACTTGATAAACAATATATATGACAAAAGAACTTAGGTTATCAAACAAGTTCAACCGATGATTAATTATGCTTAAACCTTTCCAAACAAACCTTGTTCTGCAAATAGCCAACCATTCTCACAAAGGGCCTTGCATTGTTCTTTTCCCTTTCAGAATGATTTGTGGAAAAATTAATTTTGCATTTACTCAAAATACATCAGGTGAAATTCTGCATTTGGTACCACGATGACTTACTTGGGGGAATTTTCATCCCCGGAGATAACTAGAACATTTGAGAGGTAAAACATTCACATACTCAAACCTTCCTCACTTTTGGTTGGTAATGGCGTTGGTTTTTATTGGCACTTGCACCAAGGCAAAACTGATCTTGTATACTGTTTAGTGATTTGAGCTACAATAAGGAAAAACAACATTAATGTTGAATGAAGTGTAAAAGCTACTGAAAAGGTGAGCGCAGGTTAAAGATAAAATATAACACCACAGTGAAGTAGACTGTGAGGCCAAGAGTCCATTTTCTCATACAAGAGGTCCTTTCAATAGTTTAGTAATCCACTCTCAGGATGCAGGCAGGTCAAGAAAAGAGGAGGCTGGGTCTCTAGTTCAAATAATTGTCCATCTAAATTTGTAAAACTCAGATTTTCTTGGGTTCCAAAGATCCAACAGTTAAGAGCAGGGGAGAAGGACCAGATTCATAAGCCAAATTTAGTTAGGCCAGTGACTGTGAGCTAGAAAGAAGTGGTGTGGTTTCTTCAAGCTCAGCAGAATGGCACCTTTCCCAGCACTCTGATCACAAACTGAATCGTGTTAGTATTCCAAATTTAATAATATGAAGTTAACCTGAATCCCTTCAAATTTATGACACATTTTCAAATTAATACTCTAGACCCCTTGTCACTATGACATTTCTCTTCTCTTCCTCCTCTGTAATGTTTTCAGTTTGCAAAGTCATCAGAAGACATTGGACCAGGTTGTTAATGTGGCTGTGTATATGCTGTTAATGTCCAGCTTTGAGCAGTCTCATTGTTCTGTTATCTTCCCTGGATAAAAACCAATTTTTATCATCAAGTGTGTTACGTACCCCGTAACCGGGTTGCCAAACCAGCAGAAATGGATCACTCAGTTGGAGTCTGGAGTACTAGAACTAAGAAAGTTTTATTAAAGAAACAAGCAACACAGTAATCGAAAGGATAATAAATGCAACAGTTCAGCGATGATAAACACACATGTGCACAGGATTAAGATAACAGCATCAATCAAGCTCTATCGTTGTCTAGGGGTAAATGACCAAATTTCAAAGTGACTCAAAGTTCAGTCCAGTTTAGTAGTTCAGTTCACAGTAATCGTTGCCATGGCGATGGACAACGTGGGGGAAGAGAGAGATAGAACAGGAACAACTGATCATTCAGCACGGCTTCACTCACAGACTGGCGATTTTGGGCAGGTCCTTGGTGATGTCACCTGAGGTCACCGACTGTGACCCCTCCTCCAGATGCGGTCGATCCTCTGCAGTGAACCCGGCACCCAGGCAAGGGCGGACACACACCGGGTTCCCGCTGATCGTACCTTTCCACCCTGGCCGTTGTCTGGTACTTCTCACCGACTCGTGAGAAGCGTACCGCTTCCAGGGTCTCGTTACCTCGGGTGGCGTGTGTGTGTCTGCCTTAGCGAACCTGTCCCTTTTTATCCCCCTGCTGGGGCATCGCCTGTCCACCACTTCAAACAGTTCAGGGTTCAAAGGGGAAGCCGCTCCCGACAGCTCTCTCTCCCACGTCCCTTCATTACACATCTCCAGACGCTGCTCCATTGTTCCTTATCTCTCCTTCCCCTGAGGGCAGGTGGCAGACCAACTGCTGATGCCACTGATGCTAGCCCAGGCCAGCAAACATCTTAATTTTATGTGTATTCTCGTCACAAGTGGAACCAACTTTCTGCAGTGAACTCCAACCACAAACTCCATAATCTTGCTGTTTCTCTATTCCTTAACCACTGTCACAAATTGAACCCCTCCAATTCTAATTTTCTCATTCCATTTGACCTTTATCAGAAGATGACAGAAATGTGTTCTGCCACCCCAAACTCACCCATCTTCTCTCTGCCACAGCTCAACTATCAACATACTTGTCCATACCTTTGTTTCATCCACACTTGACTGTTCTTCTAATCGGCCTCCCAACTTCCACCCCCATCTCATTAACTCAGACCAAATTGCTATCCTTAATACTTCTCATTTATTTTGGCCCACTCAACCACTGATCAATGACACTGATTTGCAAGTTGCTGCCACCCGCTTCACCACCACCCCAATGTTTAGGATGCTAGAGGGTACTACTACTACGTCAACTCAGGCCTAGGGGGCTGGTGTCCGGCACGATGACGGACTCTCCACTTCTCCCTCTCCCTCATCAGTGTGTTCAGTTCATCTACATTAGCCACGCTGCTGTCTTTTAGAAGCGTGTTGACCATAATCTTGGGAGGGCACCCAGGGTTCATCCTCCATGCTTGGGCTCCCATATGATGACTGGGCTGGCAGGTAGCTCAGGGTGGCGAAGACAGTGCCCCACTGGTTGCAGTCTTCTTGCCTCGATTTTAGTGGTGAACATCGGTAGGTCGTCATAGAGCTCGACGTTCGTCATGCTGTTGCCACTCACGTCAAGAGCCATCCGGAGCATTTGTGTATAGCAACCATCCAGAGACTTTCGCATAGTCTTGATGAGTGTCCACATCTCGCATCCGTATGTAAGAATGGACTCTATGACTGCTATGAAGATCCACTTTTTAAGCCCTCTGGTCAGGTTTGACTTCCAGATTTCCTTCATGTCGTTCATAGACCTCCACACCAGCACCTTCCGTATCTTTATATCCTTCTCTGAACTCACCATTCTTGACCTGAGGTACTTGAAGTCAAAGACTAGAGGGTACCGAGCATCTAAGGTCCAAATTCTAGCAAGGAGTCAACGCAGTGAAGGAGATTGGGCTAGCAATCAAAGTGTTTATTTCTCTAAAGTATTTCAGTGGCCATTTATTGTAAAACCCTGCTCTCACTGCACTTAATCAATAACCGTGTTACACAGGATATGAAACCTGCATCACTCCTCACCATTTTATGCTTTTGTGCCTTTCACTATTTTCTTGAATGATATCTCCTTTGTGAATTGGAAACACGGCTTTGTAGAGATAGTATAACATTCCAGATACCAGAACTATTTCTGCACTCACACGTAACTGAAAGAAATAGAATCTTACCCCATACCTTAAAGAACAGTCTGCGCTGAGAGCTATTGCTTATTAAAATCTTTACAAATCTGCCACGTCTCTACAACTTCAATAAAAAACTCGAGTCCTTTGTGAATAAAAATTCTAATTCATGATTACAGAGTAGTGTGACAACACCAATATTTATAATTTTACTGTCAGCTGGCTAATGCCATTTCAGAAAACTTTCAAGCGGAAAGTAATAGGAATTTGTTTGCATCAAGCAGAAATGTGACATTAGGTGTTCAACAGAACTGAATTTACTTGGGTCCCACTTCAAACAAAAGGCACAATACCTAGAAAGTAAATGTCTAGACAAATATCGGGATTCCAGGATGTTCGCGAACAATGGGACAATTTTGAAACAGAGTAAGTTAATGTAGAAAGTGCTGTGTAATCCTAAGAGAAAAGTTCTGCCAATTGGCTCAGAATTTGTGGAAATCTGAGCCTGTGTAACAGTGGACATTTCAGAATATAAATATGACTAAATCCAGAATCTGGCATGAATGAGCATGTGCCAAAATTCTAGAAAATTAGTCAGCATTTCAGGTCTACAATCAAGTTAGCTTAGGCTTGGTGCAAAGTAAGACTCACTACTGGTTGGAATGACAAAAGGGATCAAGGTAAGCATTAGTTAAAATTTTAAAACAAAACATCGAAAACATGGTACATCACTCCAAAACTGCAACAGGCAATGAGATGAGTAGACTTTTCTAATAATATCAGGGCGATTTCTCCAGAAAAATACAGTGAATGGAGGAGAGTTCTGTAAATAAACTCTGTCACAACCATACACAGTGGCATATTCATCAAACAGCAGGCATAACATCACATTTAACCATTCATTAATTGCAAATGTTTGATCATTTTATGGGTGATTCGGCAGTTTTAATTTTTTCCATTTTTTAAAATAAGCATCTTTTTGAACATTTCATGTACTTGATCACGACAATAGTTCCAACTTAGTCAGAAGTCATGGCTTAGCTGGCAGCAATGAATTTTCCATCAATCTTTGATTCCATTACGTGAAAGAAGGCTCTGTCAACAGCCAGAAAGAGAGAGACCATATTTGGTCAAT
Organism: Mobula hypostoma; assembly: GCF_963921235.1. Lineage (NCBI taxonomy): Eukaryota > Metazoa > Chordata > Chondrichthyes > Myliobatiformes > Myliobatidae > Mobula > Mobula hypostoma. Next base: position 61,333,162 of record NC_086102.1, on the reverse strand, counting down.
TGTGCAAGTTCTACTGAGGAAATTGCACTCAGTGAAGGACCAACTTTGTAATGTAATAAGCCATCATTGTAGGGTGCTTTCTGCTGGCCTCAAAATTTGGACTAATGGATTATCGCTCAATTCAAAAATTAGTGATGACTCTACTGTTTGGCTCTGTTATCTGTTCTTCAGATAACAATGGTGTCTGCCCTGACACAGGATGTAAATGTAATACAGATCAGAGCTGGTTAGAATCAAGCAACATTTGCACCTCATTGGCTATGCCAGACATACCCTCTCCCTGACTTCCCACACAGTCATTTAAATCACCCCTCCCCACTCCTCAATAAGGACCAGTGATCAGAAACATTAATGCAATATCTATAGCAGAATGGATTTCTGCAGCTACTAAAGCACCTAGTGATGTCACCAAAGCTTTTCATCACCTGCAAGTCATTCAATATTTCATCGTTCCCTGAAACAGCACATGTTCAATAACACTCGAGCAGTTTGGCACCATCCAGGTCAAAGCTGTGGCCTTGAGATCAATCTATTTATTATTTTAGAAGTTTAACTTCTGCAGCATCAGCACAACGTGGTTACAGTCGCTCCACCTGCAAGATGCACTGAAGCAACTGGGAAAGGCTTATCGAGTAGCCTTTCTCAAAACCACGAGCTCTATCAGCTCAACGAGGAAGTACATTGGGACGCATCAACTGCAAATTCCCTTCTCTTAAACCCCACCCTGATTTTGCAATGTACTGCTTTTCCTTCAATGCCATAGGATCAAGAATCGACAAAGTCCAAAAGAAACACAGCAGAACCTTTACCACAGATTCATGTTGGCACAGCATTGCTGTCTTCTCTTGCAGTTAGAAGGCTACAAATTGTTAGTCTTGAAACCCAGAGAATGAGTGAAACAATGATTTTCAGGAAAAGCACAGAGGCTTTCACAAAAGGCATATAAAATTGGCTACTTTTAAACTTGGGCAAAAGGGAAGACTGCAAGTTATGTATTTAAACTGAACAAGAAAGTTTAAGGAAAACAATGAGAGATCTCCAAAATTTGTTTTTTTTTCTGCTGAGTGGATCAGTGAGAAAATTCTTTTACCCCACTTACTAAAGTAGTCTCAAACTTTACATGTGGGTTTGTGTAATCATACAAGGAGATTACACAACTGTTGGTGGGAGGGAGCACAGTTAATAATAATGCTTAGTTTATTAAAACAGCCTTGGATGAGTGCGTCCCCACAAAATCATCTTGGGTTTTCCCCAATCAGAAGCAGGATGAGCAATGAAATCCAGAATCTGCTGAGAGCCAGATCAGGGGCATTCAAGTCTGGAAATCAAGAATGCTACAAAAGGTGCAGGTATGATCTCCCAGAAAGCCACCTCTCAGGCGAAGTGGAGATTCCAGACAAGACTGGAATCAACGAGGGATGTTCGACAGCTGTGGCAGGGTTTGAATGCCATAACCTCTAACAAAGTTAAATCTTGCGACATAGGGGACAGCAGAACTAACTTCCAGATGAGCTCAATACCTTCTATGCTCGCTTTGATCACTAGAACAGGGAGGAACCATTGCCACACCCTCATATCTCCCGATGATCCTTTGGTCTCAGTATCTGAAGGTGATGTGCAGGCTGCCTTTAAGAGAGTGAATTCAAGGAAAGCATCCAGTACTTTGAACTTTAGTTACATCAAATCCAGTTAGATCAGGCATGAACAGTCAGTCTTTCCCTGTCTGGATGTTTACATGTTCATATGAAGTAAATAAAACTGAATGAAATATATTCATTATTACATTTGAGAAATGTTCTCAGCTCAAGAACAAAAATACTGTAATTGATACAACACAAAAACAATGCTTATTCCCTTTTGAGATAAACTATAACACTAACCAACTCACTAGCACTCATTCAATAAGTTGAATTGCTGTTTAAAGCTTGATAAGATTTCCCAGATGCTACAAAGGTTAAAGACAATTTAATTTTGTAAATTAATTACAAATTTGCATAAATTTTGATTCATTTCCCTTCAAGTTCATTTCTTTACTTTCATTTGATATTCATTTCATATCCAATTAGGAACAGACTCATATGGTTTTCCATTTGGCATAACTTTAGTTACAAAATAAAGGAATATTACTGCACTCTTGGGAGTAGACTTCACAAAGTTAAGCCACGAAATGCAGCTCAGAAGCATGTAGCAACCATGAACTCAACCTTATTTATCTTTCAGTGCATTTGATGGCTTTCCATAAATACTGAACAGATATAAACTACAACATAACAATTTCTTTGTGTGACAGTTGAGAGTGGATATAATTAGTAACTCACCCAAACCATGCAGTAGAATAAAAACCTAACTGAGGTATTAACCCCCTCTGCAAGTCATATGATACATTAACATCGTTTCAAATCTTCAAAAAACATGAAAGGGACTGGTGAGCTTTTTAACATTCCATATGACAAGGTGCTAAACCCATTAGGGGCTAGTGCACACAACCCTTAAGCACGCCGAAGAGGGACTTTGATGTCATTCCACTTCTCCATTAAAATGTATCACTGACCACATTTTGCAGTTAGCGGCAAAGAGGTGGATCTCACTATCAGCCTCAGAATAAATGGCCAATGAAAATTTACTTGGCTCAAGTGTGAAAATTTCCTCTGAGGTACAGCTTGTCCTCAGGTTTACAAGATGGTTCTGTAACACAAGTTGGAAATGTGGTCACAGACAAGTTCACTGGCAGTGGAAGATGTCTGTAGCCCCATAGCAGTTGGCAAGTCCACCCTGTTGGTCTCCTGTACTCTCTTGCGTATGTGTGGGCTGTGTACAAGTCAAGCATTCATAAACCTGGGAGGAATTGAAGTGTGACACTGAACTCAGCACAATCCATACAGGATATTCAGACAACACACATCAAAGTTGCTGGTAAACGTAGCAGGCCAGGCAGCATCTCCAGGAAGAGGTACAGTCGACGTTTCAGGCCGAGACCCTTCGTCAGGACTAACTGAAGGAAGTTAGTAAGAGATTTGAAAGTGGAAGGGGGTGGGGGATATCCAAAATGATAGGAGAAGACAGGAGGGGGAGGGATGGAGCCAAGAGCTGGACAGCTGATTGGCAAAGGGGATATGAGAGGATCATGGGACAGGAGGCCCAGGGAGAAAGACAGGTGGGGGGGGGGAACCCAGAGGATGGGCAAAGGGTATAGTTAGAGGGACAGAGGGAGAAAAAGGAGAGTGAGAGAAAGAATGTGTGTATAAAAATAAATAACAGATGGGGTATGAGGGGGAGGTGGGGCATTAGCGGAAGTTAGAGAAGTCAATGTTCATGCCATCAGGTTGGAGGCTACCCAGACGGAATATAAGATGTTGTTCCTCCAATCTGAGTGTGGCTTCATCTTTACAGTAGAGGAGGCCGTGGATAGACATGTCAGAATGGGAATGGGATGTGGAATTAAAATGTGTGGCCACTGGGAGATCCTGCTTTCTCTGGCGGACAGAGCGTAGGTGTTCAGCAAAGCGGTCTCCCAGTCTGCGTCAGGTCTCGCCAATATATAGAAGGCCACATCGGGAGCACCGGACGCAGTATATCACCCCAGTCGACTCACAGGTGAAGTGTCGCCTCACCTGGAAGGACTGTCTGGAGCCCTGAATGGTGGTAAGGGAGGAAGTGTAAGGGCATGTGTTGCACTTGTTCCGCTTACAAGGATAAGTGCCAGGAGGGTGATCAGTGGGGAGGGATGGGGGGGACGAATGGACAAGGGAGTCACGTAGGGAGCGATCCCTGCGGAAAGCGGTGGGGGGGAGGGAAAGATGTGCTTAGTGGTGGGATCCCGTTGGAGGTGGAGGAAGTTACGGAGAATAATATGTTGGACCCGGAGGCTGGTGGGGTGGTAGGTGAGGCCAAGGGGGACCCTATTCCTAGTGGGGTGGTGGGAGGATGGAGTGAGGGCAGATGTGCGTGAAATGGGGGGGATGCGTTTGAGAGCAGAGTTGATGGTGGAGGAAGGGAAGCCCTTTCTTTAAAAAAGGAGGACATCTCCCTTGTCCTGGAATGAAAAGCCTCATCCTAAGAGCAGATGCGGCGGAGACGGAGAAATTGCTCAGAAATATTCAGAACCTTGCAACAGGAAGTCATCATGCAGCCTGATCCACCAATCTCAGAGACAACAAAATAGGATGTAAAAAAAAAATCACAACTGTGTAAATGGCGTTTTAATTACAGTAAAGAAAGCTGCATAACAATTGCACGTACAAATGGGATTAAAACAGAAAATGAAATGTCAAATGAACATAGATTTCAGGATTGGAGAGTTCATTCAACAGTCAATTATAACTTAATTTGTTATGAAATACAGTTACATCTCATCCAAAAAGGCTTAATATTTTATACCGGCAAGTGTATACAAGCTTTTGTTGACAATAGATGCAAAAGGCTGCAATAGCACTGTGTGAGGTGAAGCAGGACAGTACCAACTTCTATGTTCATGCATTTAATAGTTTTGGGCAGTATCAACAGTGAACAGCGAGCTCCCCATCATTACAACAAAAAATTACAGTCAACATTTGTAGCTGACAACGTTCTACTAAATGCTGGGTGGCGAAAACACAAATTGCAAATTACCTCTAACAATATTTTTTCTTACAGATTGCATCACTCACCAAATTTTAATCTCATGGGAGTTCTAATTTAATTTCCAAGTCGGATAACAATTCTAGACAAAAACTGTAACAACAGGAATTCTGCAGATGCTGGAAATTCAAGCAACACACATCAAAGTTGCTGGACATCTGCTTGTTTTAAAATATCCCCAGTTCCAAGTCAAGGCCTTGGTCCAGTCAGAACTCTGTGGCTCTGTGAGCCATTTTCAGTCTCTTCTGTCTAATGTTACTTTAGTGTGATAGCTATCTTTGGCCAAACAAATTCATGCAAAGGTTGACACTATGTGATTCTTACTTTCCATTTTCATGGCATTTCATTTAAGTAAACGTGAAATATGAAGAGCGTTTGGTGGCTCTGGGCCTGTATTCATGTAATTCAGAAGAATGAGGGGTGACCTCATTGAAACCTATCAAATGGAGAAAGGCCTTATTAGAGTGGATGTACAGAGGATGTTTCCTTTTAGAATAGAGATGAGGAGGAATTCTTTAGCTGGAGAGTGATGAATCTGTGGTATTCCTTGCCATAGGCAGCTGTGGAGGCCAAACCTTTCTGTTTATTTAAGGCAAACCTTAATAGATTCTTGATTGGTCAGGGCATGAAGGGATACAGGGAGGAGGCAGGAAATTGGGGTTGAGAGGACAATTGAATCAGCCATGATGAAATGCCGGAGCAGACTCGATGGGCCAAATGGCCTAATTCTGCTCCTATATCTTATGGTCTTAAATATTGCCCACCTCAGTAAGCAAGTACGTAACGTAACCATATAGGCGTGGTTGGGCGTTAAAAAAGCCATATCATGGTGGAACATCAAAGATTTAATGACAGGCAATTCATACTCATGACAGAAATTACTATGTAAAACAGAAAGCTACTTCCCATCCCAGCATTCCACGTCACTTCCACCCACCCTTTAATACAAATTTGGATTAGACAGATCATTTTAAACCTGCCAACAATCGCAAGATCTTTTGTGAATGTCTACAAACCAGTAAGCCAATTGTGAAATACAATACAGAAAACAGTTTTCTGGAATGTACTCTAAAGTTCAAAGCACTTCAATGAAATTGAAGTAAATAAAGCAATCTTTTTTTTCCACTTTCTGAACTAGGCAAACTACTTGAAAGCAAAATGCAAACATCATTTGTGTGTGTTTTTTTTAAGATGCTCAAATTTTTTTTGTGAATTTTTCACGTGAAGCAAAGTCAAAATTCACATCTGCAGGTACAGCACACTTGAAGCATTTCAAATACAGAACATAGTAACAAACACCCTAAAGTACGACACTTACAATCAAGACCAACTCACCAGCACCTCGACTTCCTCAGGACGCTAAAGGAAATTTTTCCTGTCCCCTTTGATTTCGGCTTTAATTGTGAAACTTAGTTCTGCATTGTTATTGTTTTCCCATGTGTTATCTCAATGCATTGTTGTAATGAAATGATCTGAATGAATGAAATGCAAAATATTTTTTTCACTGCACCTAGGTACACGTTAATAATAAATAAATCTATCAAATCTAGTGATAACAGAGTGGCTCTGTTACTGGACTAGAGATCAAATTGAAGTCCCACCATGGTAATACAAATTAAAACTATCAAGTTGTAATAACAATCTATTTTAATGTTATTTGTGAAATTGCATCTAGTTTTCTCAAAACCTGATCAAAGTGACCTGCCAATGGATCAGATTCTTGATTACCCACTGAATCTTTTAAATGGGTTAGAAATGTGAAGAAGGTGATAGTTTTACCAGAGACATCCATATGTGTTGACTTCATTAAAAAAAACCTTCTTCAGCCCCACAAAGTCCCAGAATCAGTCAACCACTCTTCTTAGATTTGAGATCACACTATATTTGAGGTTAGATTATTTTCAGTTCTCTAGTTTCTGTGGTGTCTGATGGTGCCAACCTGGAATCTGCAGGCCCTCCCATGAGGGGCAGGAGATACTCGATTGGGCAGGTTGGAGAGTAGTGTGGGAGGTAGGGCACTCCTTCCACTGGGCTTCGTTGTGCTCTCAATCACAGGAGTATATTGGTATTACGAAGGAGATGACATTGAAAATTTAACACATACATTTGGATAAATTGCTGGGGACCCAGGAGAGATTATTGTATCTTCATTAGCCACAAGTGAGGCAAGGACAGATAATGAGTCAGTACATCTTTATTTGAGGAAAATCACTAATTTCACAAATTTGACTGTGTATTTTGAAGAAGTGACCAAGACGGTTGACAAGGGCAGGGTGAAAACATTGCCAACATACATTTCAGCAAGTCTTTTGACAAGATCCTGCCTGGTAGGACCATATGACCGTAAGATACAAGACAGAATAAAACCATTCGGTCTGCTGAGTCTGTGCCGCCAGGTTTGATTTAGTATCCCTCTGAACCCCATTCTCCTGCCTTCTCCCTGTAACCTTTTGTGCCTGGTTAATCAAAAACCTATCAACCTCCACCTTAAACATTCACAATACCTTGGCCTGCCCAGCCGTCTGTGGCAATGAATTCCAAAGATTCACCCTCCGGCTAAAGAACATTTTCCTCATTTCTGTTCTAAATGGAAGTTTCTTATTTTGAGGCTGTGTTCTCTGGTCCAAGACTCCCTTACTGCCAGTGTCTTCCTTAGTGAAGACTGACACAAGACAATTATTAACTTTACCTGCCATTTCTTTCTCACCATTACTACTTCTCCAGTGTCATTTTCCAGTGGTCCAATATCTATTCTCATCTCTCATACTCCTTATATATCCGAAAAAGAAACTTTTAGTATCCTCTTTTATATTATTGGCTAACTTACCTTCATATTTCATCTATTCTTTCTTCATGGCTTTTTTAGTTGCCTTCTGTTGGTTTTTAAAAGTTTCCCAATCCTCTACCTTCCCACTAAATTTTGCTATATTACATCCCCCTCTCTTTTGCTTTTGACTTGTCCTTGACTTTCTTTGTCAAGACACATTTGCCTCATCCTTCCTTTAGAACACTGTTTTCTCCTTGTGATATATCTTTCCCATGTCTTCCAAATTGCTGTTATGTCATCATCTCTGCTAGTTTTCCCTTCCAATAACTTTGGCCAGCCCCTGTAATTCCTTTTACTCCACTGTAATATTGATACATTGATTCTTTCTTGAATTGCAGGGTAAATTCTGTCATATTATGATTAACACCACATAAGGGTTCCTCTTCCATAAGCTCCATGATCAAATCTGGGTCATTACATAACACTCAATCCAGAATTGCCATTCCCCGAGTGGGCTCAACCACAAGCTGCTCTAAAAAGCCACCTCATAGGCATTCTACAAATTCCATCTTTTGGAATCCAGCACCAACATGATTTTCCCATTCTATTTACATAACTCTCGTAACATTGCCCTTTTTACATGTCTTTTGTATTTCTCATTGTAATTTGTAGCCCACATCCTGGCTACCATTTGGGGGCTTGTATATAACTCCCATCATGGTCTTTTTACTCTTGCAGTTAATTAACCCTACCCATAAGGATTCAACATCTTCCAATCCTATGTCATCTCTTTCCAAGGATTTGATTTCATTTTTTTTTAAACCACCCAACCCTCTGCCTTTCTTTTCTATACACTGTGTATCCTTGGATGTTAAGACCCAATTGTAATCTTTTTTCAACTATGACTCAGCAATGCCCACAACATCAAACCTGCCAATCTCTAACTGTGCTACAAGAGCATCTAACTTATTCTGTATACTGTGTGCATTCAAATATAACATCTTCATTACTCTTTTTGATTTTTAATTCATCCCACTGACTGCAATTTTGCCATATAATCTATGAGTCCTTCCTCACAGTCTCACTACATATCTCATCTAGTTGTGTACCAACTGCCCCATCCTCAGCCCTATCACTCTGGTTCCCCTCCCCTTGCCAAATTAGTTTAAACCCTCCCAACAGCTCTAGCAGACCTGCCCCAGGGATATTGGTCCCCCTCGGGTTCAGGTATAACCCTTCCTTTTTGTACAGGTCATGCCTTCTCCAGAAGAGATCACACTGGTCCAAAAATCTGAAACCCTTTCCCGGCAGCAATTCTTCAATCATGCAATCATCTGCCAAATCATCTTATTCTTACCCTCACTGGCACATAGCACAGAGGGTATTACTACCCCAGAGAAACACACACAACATCTGGAGGAACTCAGCAGGCCAAGCATCATCTATGGAAAGCAGTAAACAGTCGACGTTTCGGGCCAAGACCCTTCATCAGGACCGGAAAAAATGATGAGAAGTCAGAGCAATAAGGTGGGGAGAGAGGAGCAAGAAGTAGAAAGTGGCAGGTGATTGGTGAAACCAGGAGAGCAGGAGGGGTGAAGTAACAAGCTGGGAAATTCATTGGTGAAAGAGATAAAGGGCTGTAGAAACAGGAATATGATAGGAGAGGGTAGAAGACCATGGAAGAAAGGGAAGTGAAAGGAGCACCAGAGGAAGGTGATGGGCAGGAAAGGAGATAAACTGAGAGAGGGAAACAGTAATGGGGAATGGTGAAGGGTGGGGGGCAATTACCAGAAGTTCGAGAAATTGATGTACATGCCATCAGGTTGGAGACTACCCAGAGGGCATACAAGGTGTTGCTCCTCCAACCTAGGATGGCCTCACCCTGACAGTAGGGGAAGCCATGGACTGACAGAATTGGAATATTGGAATGGGAAGTAGAATTGAAATGGATGGCCACTGGGAAGTTCCATTTTTTTCTGGTGAACTTCCAATAATTGCCCACCCACCCCCCGTTAATAGGACACAAAAGTGGGTTGGTGATTGGAGGCAAAGCGAGGCTGCGGAGGATCGCTTTTCTAAATTAGTAACTTATGACCAGCGGAGTACCAGTCTCCCCTCTACCGACTCTGTCTATACCTCTTGCAGCCACAGTAAAGCAGCCAGTATAATAAAAGACCACCCACCCAGGACATTATCTCTTCCCTCTCCTATCAGATAGTAGATATAAAAGTCTAAAAGTTCAAACATCTGGCTCAAGGATAGCCTTTCTCCCACTTCATCAGATTTTTAAATGGACCTTTTGTACAATAGGGTGGATTCTTAAACTCACAATCTACCTCATCATGATCTAGCAGTTTATAGTTTATCAGCATGCACATTTTAGGTAGATTTTACAATTTATTCTGCACTGTGTAATGTTTTGATTTGTATGGACAGTATACAAGACAAGCTTTTCACTGTACCTTTGTACCTGTGACAATAATAAACCAAAACTGTTGCCACAAGGTCTTCTAATATTTGTTTTACATTAATGATTTGGATGAGAATGATCAAAAAATTTGTAGACGACACCATAATTAGTGGCATAGTAGATGGTCTGAGGTCACAACACGATGTAGGTCAACTGGGAAAGAAGGCAAGGGAATGGCGGATGGAACTTAACCCGGACTTTAAAAGTGTTTTAAAGTGACGCCGTTTTGGAAATTCATGCAAGGCAGGACATAGACACAGTGAATGGCAGGGTCCCCGGTAGAGCTGTAGAACAGAGAGACCTTGGGGTATGAGAACATGGCTTCATGAAAACAGCAACACAGGCAGACAGATTGGTGAAGAAAACATATAGCATGTCTGTTTTCATTGGTTGAGACACTGAGTATAGGAGTTGGGATGTCATGTTACAGTCATATAGCTGCACTTGGAATATTGTTGCAGTTCTGGTTGCCACACTACAGGAAAAACACGAAATTTGAGAGGGCGTTGAAAACATTCACAAGGACATTGCCTGGTTTGGAGGACTTGAGCTATGAAGCGAGGTTAGATAGGCTGGGTCTGCTTTCCCTGGGGCACAGAAAACCGAGATGTGACATGATCGAGGTAAAAGTCATTGACAGGGTAGATAGTCAGTGTCTGTTTCCCATGATAGGGTGTCTAAAATTAGAAGACATATGTTTGGAGAGTATCATAGGAGTATATGTTTCACAGAAAGAGTAGTTGATATCTGGAGTGATCTGCTGGAGAATGTGGTAGAGGCTGGAATAGGTATACCATTTAAGAGACATCTGCAGAGGTGATTGAATGAGCAAAGCATAGTGGAATGTGGAACTACTGTTGGCGAGTGGAAATAGCATAGCCAAGCATGATGGTCAGTACAGACACTGTGGACTGAAGGGCCTTTTTCACTGCTGTACAACTCTGTGCTTCAAGGGTCCCCATGCCAATCTGAAAACCTTTTCTCCTTTCTGAGCCATCACAGCCCTTGGATTCGAGGAAGTCAATGAGGAAGCTTTGGAAACGTGGTCCCTTTAGTTCCCCTGACCACCTGGTAATCTCTTCACATAGCAAAGCTTGGAAGAGCACCTGCTTTGGGACTCTGGTACTGCGTTTGCAAATGATGCCTTGTGTCCCATCAGATCTGGCAGAATGTACTTCAAGCCTCGATGCTGACGACGTGGTCTGGGACCACAGATCATTTTTGTGCACTCAACCAAGAAATACATATTAAATATTGACCCTTTTAAGACAAAATGTTACTAACTGAAAGGTAGTACAGAAAGTATTTCACTGTGAAAGCGCAGAAACATATTCAACTCTTCCCCTAAATGTGATGAAAGAAGTACATTTTCTTTGTGAAAAGGATTAGTTCTACACATTGGAAAAAAAAATTGAGCTTTTTAAGTAGCAGTTGATTATATAAAAGAAAACGTCCATATAATCTTAAAAAGATATCACTTGTATACTGAAGCATTTTAGAATAAACACAGGCTGTCAAACCTTTCGAGTGATAAGTTATCAGCCATGTGTCAGAATGATCCTCTGAGGTTTCAAAAGCATATGTTTACCATAACTGCTGTACATTAGTCTAACAGAAGTTATCAACCTCATACTTTCTCCAAAGTAAATTTAGTGTGAATAGTCAAATATGCATTCTCATTGTTTGGTCACTGTTCCGTGTGGATATGCTGTAGAAGCATTCACTTTAATGAGGGCATTTGAACCTCTGTAACACTCCAAATATCTTCTGTTTACAATCACTGTTCCTAGTCTCATAGATGTGGCAAAGTATCAATCCAGTATCAGGACAAGAGCAGGCTGGTGTCAACCTGTCTGCCACTTGTAGCTAACCAGCATTGAGGATCTGTTCAATACTAAGGTGCTAGCAGCTATACACCATTTGAATTCCTCTTCCCAATGCACAATACATAGCCAGAGCAAACATAAATTACTAAAAATTTATGCATCTCTCGATATTAGAGAGAATTTCAATGGAAGGGGAGAAAAAGCAATCTGCAAAAAGCATTTATTATGTCTTTTTGAAGAGAACCTACATAAACCTGTTCAGTATCTCAATGCCCTGCTGTTTCATAAACACTGAATAGGCAGCTAGACAGCAATATGTCAAAGTTCTGCACATGTTCAAGCAAATAGGGTGTTATTACATTTGAACAAAAATGTCCAAAGAATAATTCAATACTCTAGTAAATTGGTAAAGTTAGAAATAGTAAAGTTAAAAGTCAGCTGCCGAATTCTGTGATACCCACCTAGCATATTCACACAGAACAGTGGCCAATTCTGGCAACAGAAACGGAAACAAGAAGAGCAGCAAACTTGATGAAATGTTCCCTATGGAAGCAGGAGAAAACATCAAGATTCCATACGGACATAGTGGTAAAAGTAAATTTCTGCAATGCTTGAAGAATTTTGGAAGCAGAGATGGGAGGGATAGTGGAATTTGATGTAGGGGTAGGGTATCTCAAAGCAATGGACAAATGTAAGCTGAGCTACCCATTGTGAGAAAAGAATGAGAGGACACAGAAAAGTTAGAGAGGGAGAAAGGCACTGAGGAGAGGGCAGCACTTACATTGCTGGAGAAAAGCAGGATGACTGAACTGTGGAATATAAGCACACAGGCAAGAATTCTCAGCAGACTTGTCATCAATCTCAGAAAAGAAGTTAAATGGAATGTGAGGTAGGAAATGTGCAGAATGTGCTACTGCTGCTGGAGACTGCAATATGGGTAGAAGGACATCAGAATGATAAGTCCTGAAGGCAAGTAGTAAGGGCAGCAGTAAGATTGTTAGCATTAGGATGAATCCATGGAAGAATAAGGAAAGCTTTGGGGTCAGAAACAATCAGGAATGAATGGGATTTGCCTTCAACCCAGGATGAGAGCTGGGGAAAAAAGATGCAGGCACTCCTGAGGGGTAATGCTTATTGGTATGCCAAATTCAATGACTTTGTTCTTTCCCATGTTTAGATGCAGGATGTCCATCTGATGGACAACTGGTCTGGCAGTGGAGAGACTACAAGAATTATGAAGTATAGTGGGGTTTCATAACAAGGGTGCCTCCATGAATGCAGATGCAAACACAATGTGGGGAATGTAAAGACTCAAAGGTGGACATTTGGAGAACAGGGACTAAAAGCAGAGGATTAGAAAGCACTACAACTGGAATAACTTAAGTGCTGTGAAAAGATGGCGTGATTGTAACAAAACCTGTAGTTGATTAACTTAAAAGGCATTCATCTCCGGACAAAATTACTGACTGCTGCTCTCAAGAAGCAGAAAGAGAAAGAATATAATTATAATACATTGCTCAAGCAATTTTCGCCAGGTTGCCTGGGCAAGCACTGTTGTGTTCTTATATTTATAGGTACCTTGGGTTAACAATAAAGAATCATACTCTGGAAGAATTAGTACTTTTATTTACTGTAACAAAACCAAACCACGTTTTTACCAAGCCATGTTCCAGATCATTCTAACATTTCTGCGCATGCTCAGAACTCTCTCCAGTCACATTCTTACACATCATTACACGTGATATTACCACAAGCACTATACAATAAATGTACCTTAAGGAAAAAAAAACCAAAACAATAATTATTGTAAAATTCAGAACAAAGCAACTTCGAGCTACCTTGACTTTAAAGGCAATCATTTGCATTACGATTGAAAGGTGAACGTCATTGTTTGCCCACTTGGACAAGGACGAATTATTCAGTTCACCATGTGCTTCAGTGCCACCATTTTACAGGAACTGTCACATTAAAAATTGTCACATCGTCAATCAGTAACCAAGAATGTTGAAAAGAATCCCAGATCGCCCTTGTTAAATGAATTGCTATTACTGAAATATGATCCATTTCGACTACATAAGCACCATCATGCTCGTCTTTCATCCCAATTACAATCTCTATCATATCTTCAATCTAGAAGCTGTTTTCAATCAACATATTCACTTATTACAGTGGGTTATATGCTAGCTACCACCTCTTCTTGTATTGAATTCTTGATTAGACAAGTCCTCTGAATTTAACATGCACCATGATTGCATGTATCAAAAACAGGGTGCCAATCACAATCTTTTAAAAAGGCTATTCGTGTTATACTCCATCAAGGAGATGAGTACCAAAGTGCATTCAAAATACAGGGCTGGTATGTAAAACCAGGGTACCTCAAGACGGAGAAAGAATCTCATTACAGCAGCTTTATTGCGAACTTCAGCAAAGGAATACAGATAAATTGATTTGATTTGTTTCCCTATACTTTGTGTGTCCTATTCTTTTACAATTACATATTTTAATTGCTCCTTTTCCCAACTGAAGGATCTTCATTTCCATACATTTTACCAAGGCTTCTTCTGCTCATTAGCTATTTTATTTTTTTCTCTGTTGAATCGCTGCACAGAATAATATACTGTGAACAAGCTAAGAATAACATAATTCAATTTTTTGCAATATTGAGCACAAAATGTTTTCAAAATCATTCACTGTAAATACCATTTTAAATAACATCTTAATTTTCAAATAATTACTTCTGTGCTGTCTCAGTTTTTATGATTTATAAATTAACATTTCATTCATGCTTTGAACTTAAAGAAATGCAGAAATCCAGATGATACAGTACATTTCAAAATATGGTTCATAATAAGGTAAGTGTTCTTTTAATTTTGAGAACTAAAGTTTATCTATTATAAACCACATTCATAACAGGCAAGTATTTTTACACCAGTGAAAGCTCAAAGTGAAGGACAGTAATACTGTAAGAGAGCACTTTCTATTATTACTCAGTCTTGATGAGCTTTGTCCTGAATTCCTTAATGCACTAAGAAGCAAATAAATATTTCATGTTTAGTGCAAGCATATTTATATTGTTTCTTACATCACAACAGTAACCTTACATCAACAATACAGGCAGCATCTATGGAAAAGAGTACAGTCAACGTTTTGGGCCGAGACCCTTCATCAGGAGTCCCGATGAAGGGTCTTGGCCCTAAATGCCGACTGTACTCTATTCCACAGATGCTGCCTGGCCTGCTGAGTTCCTCCAGAATTTTGTGTGTGTTGCTTGGATTTCCAGCATCTGCAGATTTTCTCGTGTTTGTTACATCAACAGCATCTCATTGTAAGGGATGTGCAAGCACCTAGTTAATGCAATATATTTTTCTTAATTCAGACCGATATGCTGCATAGTTTGTAATACTGTACCTTTCTGGACTTGGAGTTAATTTATTTTAGTCCAGGAAGGCAAAACCTGAAACTCACTATCTGAATCTGGATTTGTATCCAAGTCCTAGATATGAACACTCAGTGATCTGAACAAACAAGAGGTCACTTTTAAATCTGCAGAAAGCTTAATTACTATTCTTTTTTTTTGTAATTTATTTTTATTGAAGCTCATCATCAAACAAACATTTCCATAAGATGTATTTCAGATACTGTACATATATATCATATAATCATACTTGTCACAAATCTCCACATAATATTTATCTGAGGTATACACTTATAGAAAGGGGAGGAAAGAAAGAACAATTGAAAGAAGAAAACTATGTACAAAGTAAGGAGCGATCTTTTTTTTTACAGCATATTCATTGACTTGTGAGAATAAAATCAGGCCTATGAGGTGTTATGTAGTTAAACCATTTTTCCCAGTATTAATCAAATTGTTCCAACTTATGATTAACAGATGCTGTTATCTTCTCCATTTTGTAAATGTCCATTGTAATTTCCATCCATACATTTAAAGTTGGGCTCTCCTGTGATAACCATTTCCTGGTAAGGGTCTTTTTACCAGCCACCAGCAGTATATTCATTAAATATTTATCTCTTTTCAACCATTTTTGAGGTATATACCCAAAATATATGGTTTTACTCTCTAAGGGTATTTCACATTTAAATATGTCTTGTAAGGCATTATGTATCCCACTCCAATAGTCTTTGATAACGGGGCATTCCCAGAAAAAATGATAATGGTTTGATTCTCACAAATCAGCTGTTTTAGGTACACAGACTTCTTCCTGGTGAGTACCTTGGGATGATGACAAATAAGGCCAATGTGGGGCCAACATAACTTGCCACAAGCAGGGCAGGATGTGCTTGTTCAAATGGGTGACGGTCATTTTCATTTGACTTCTGTCTGGTTCATCATCATGAACCTTTGGTTTTTAATGTCCATGAATGCTCCTTTTCCACTTTTACTAGTCATGGGGCAGGCATTCTCAGCAACCCATAGGGATGTTGCATTTCTGAAAAGGGACTTTGAGAAAGCACAATACTTTTCCCTATGAAAACCCAGTAATCGCTCACCATGACAGAGCTTGGAATAGACTTTTTTGGAAGTGCGAACTTGAACACGAGTGATCTGCCCAATGGACTGTAACTATGATCTTAATTCTGGGGATGCTGGCCTGAGAAATGACAATAATGTTGGCTAACTGCCAAGTTTTAGAGCTTGAGAAAGGGATACCATCAACTCTTGAGGCCGTTTTTTTTAAAAGTTAGCATATGGCTTCACAATGTTCAGCACTCAGGCGTGACAAGTCTGGATCAGTTACATTACTGTTGGATGAGTGATTAGGACAAGAGCTTGGGTGCTTGGGCTTGGGATGTCTTCACATCCTGCTGAAAAACATGCAAATATCATGTAAGTTGGTGGAACTTGTGTTTTATCTTGCACGTACAATCTATTCCTTGGATGACTGGTTTTCTGTTGAACCTTGGTCTTCTGCACCCTGCAGGATGCTTCTTTTGCCTTGAGGTGTGGTAGGAATTTCCAATCCAGACTCATTTTGTTTTGGTGATGAGCAGGGTCTGACCTCTAGTTGTCTTAGCCTCCTCTGGATCAAGACATGGCAGCAGACATTAAATGGCTATTCCACCTGGTTCCTTCCACTGCTCTGTATAATGTTCAGGTTATGGTACCTTAGAACCCTGGAGAACTGTGAACCCAAGCCCAAAATTGAAGATACTCCATCACTAATGTTGCTACCCTGAGAGAGTACCATGGGTAGGAAGTGCCACTCAAAGAACAGGAAATTGCGTTATTTTCATCAAAAAGAGGTACATTGCCGTAATGGATGTTAATAATGAATTTAACTAGTGTCTCAGTGACTGCTCCTAACAAATTTGTGAACATCTCATGTTTCTTCAGCTCATTTTAACACGGAATCAAATTGGTAATGTCTCAAATTCTCAACCTTCTCAACCTTGCAAGCTATGGATAAGGACGGAGGATTTCTACACAGACTCTGAAAATATGCAAGCAAAATACAAATTAACCAAAGCCAAGTTAAGAACAGATGAAACGCTCTGACATGGTGTGACCGGAAAGGTTAGAGGATGGAAAGCTAATTCCAAGAATTATTTTGTGTCCTCTCAACAAAATGCACAGATCACCATGTTGTCATATCTACACCTGGGTATGCCAGGGGTGACTCAACAACATTCCTACCCCAGTCACCATCGTTCACTGCCTGAGCTAGGGTGTCTACATCACTCATGCCTTGGCAGGTGCTAATAACCTTTGTCCTGGCCACGGGTACACCTATCCTCATTATATGCGTCTACAGAGAAAGCGGATTCACAGTTATGCAAGGAACCTATTTCTACCAACTTCTCATATGCGTCCAAAACTCACAGTTATGCGAGGAGCAGTGCTTTCCCGCCAATAGAAGTCACATGCACACGCCTCACAGTCTTACTCCCGCCAGTCTTGCGTTGGTTTTGGCAATGCGCGGATGTGCGATCTTGCAATCTTAAACTTTTGTGTTTTTACCTACGATGCAGTGATTTTGTGCTTGAACTATCTAACTATGCCTTATAAGCATCCGATGTCAAGTCCTGGGCCATCAGCCAAGCTTTAACAATTGGAAAAAGGAGTTGGAAATTATAAACAGGGTAGCATCAGGTGAAGGTAACACAGCTCTGGGACGCTACCCTGTGCAGTTGCAGGCTACGATAGCTGAGTTAGGCATCACACCAAAGCAGGTGTTTAATGCAGACGAGACCGGGCTTTTTTGGAAGCATATGCTGAAACGCACTTACATAAGTAAGGATGGAAAAACTGCATCAGGTTTCAAGGCAGCAAAGGATAGATTGACTTTGCTTGTGTGTTCCAATGCCGAAGGAGACTGTAAGATGAAGCCTCTCTTAGTTTACCATTCACTAAACCCTGTGCTCTTAAGGGTTTGAGTAAGAATTTGCTTCCTGTCCACTGGGCAGCTAACAAGAAAGCATGGGTCACTGGTCAAATCTTTGAAGATTGGTTTGCTAATCATTTTGCTGTTGAGGCTGAACACTACTGCTGGGAGCAGAATCTTGCCTTTAAAGTTCTTTTGTTGCTTGACAATGCGCCAGCCCATCCTAAACATTTGGACAGCATTCATCCTAACATAACAGTGCTTTTCCTGCCGCCTAACACAACATCGCTGATTCAACCACTCGACCAAAGTGTGATATCCACATTCAAGGCGTATTTTTTTTTACGGCAAACTGTCTCTCAGATGCTGCAAGCAACAGATGATTTTGAAAATCCCGGGAGTTTACAACGGTGAGGGAATGGTGGAAGTCTTTCAACATCAGACATGCCATCAACAACATTGATGAATCCTAGAAAGAGGTCAGGTCCTCCACTCTGAAGCAACTGGCAGGATTTTTTAAGGCTGTGGAACACTTGGCACAAATGGCAATGGCCATGGACTGAAGTTTAGAACGGAGTCAGCATTTCAGTCGTTCCCTGCAGTCAAGCCTTCTTCCCTACAAGCAAATTTATGCTGAAAATCAAAATGCTGCCAAGCAAACAATCCCCACCACTTTCTTCAAAACCGGTGTCATCTCCTGCTGCCGGCAGTACTGAGAGTTTTGTGA
Organism: Mobula hypostoma; assembly: GCF_963921235.1. Classification (NCBI taxonomy): domain Eukaryota; kingdom Metazoa; phylum Chordata; class Chondrichthyes; order Myliobatiformes; family Myliobatidae; genus Mobula; species Mobula hypostoma. The sequence continues at coordinate 61,314,414 of NC_086102.1, read as the reverse complement.
GCCTTCCCTCACCCCTTGCTGTCCTTGATGATCCTGACGACACACAACCATCCACCTCATCCCTGTAAAGCTCCCTGACACCACAACAACCACTCATCTCCCAGAGCGAACACGCCTGCCACTGTTGGTAAGTACTGTACACCCTAGTATGTTAACTTTCTATGATTTATTAAGTTGAATATTACCTTAAAATGATGAAAATTAATACAAATGTTGCCTTGTGGTACGGCTTTTGTGTCGTATTGGTATGAAAATGTAAATAAATTACAGATAAAACCTATTTAGGAAGCCCTCAAGAACGCATCCTTTTAAATAATTATTCGCATTATGCGTTGACTTCGAGGAACGTATCCCCCGCATATAACGAGGATAGGGTGTTATTGTTTCAATCAACCTAGCTCCAACAAATGTTGCCACAAAAAAATATTAGTGTTGAAACTCTTAAAAAATTATAAAAAAGCTGTTCTTTGACAGCGCCTCACAGACATGCTGACAACTCCAGCCAATGAAATGAGCAATGTTGACTGCACTTCAAACTACCCTGATGCCCATCACAATTAGTGCACATGAAGAGATTCTTGGCTTCTGTACTGGCGAAAACAACTGGATTACATTGAACAGGAGTTTCAGAAACTAACAACTCATAAAATGCAAGGCATAAGTGGAAGCTCCATCACACATACTTTCTAAAAGCCTACAGAGCTTTAATACAGAAATACATACAATAAAGGAAGTTAAGTTCAGAACTTGCTAATGCACACGTAGGACAGATGGACAATTCAAAGAGACACATTTTCAAATAAAGGCCATGAGCAAGGGATGGAGATGGTTTAGGAAAACTCTCTCTCCTCACTGCCAGTGTTAATATCTTTAAGAATTGCAAGATATGTTCTTACTTATCTTAGCTAGCAGATGAGGATTTGAAATAGTGCAGTAAACTAGCAAGCAGCGAATTTTATTCAAGTTATTATGTGAATATATCAATCTCAGCAATCCTGCTGTATTTTTAGTACAGCATAACTTAAATATTCTGATGATAATGGAAAATTTCTGTTCATCACTTGCCTTCATCTTGTTGACATTGCAAGAAAAGAAGGTGAAAATTTGAAAACCAGCTTTTAAATATCGTGATGCTTCCATATAACTAGCAAGAGAGGAATGTGAGTGACTTTCATTTGGTGTGGATGTGGAAGGAGTAGAAAGCTACACAGAAGGTTAAAATCACAGAAGTACAAAACCAATTTAAACCTCAACTTTGAACAATCTACATATTTCACTTTGATGATGGCACTGAACATATGGTTGAACATAAATTTCCTGGTGACACAAAGACAGCTTGAAAAACTGAATTGAGAAGGGGACATGAGGAAGTTGTACAAGAATGTAGATAGGATAAACAACTGAGGAAAGATCTGGTAAAAGACTATAAAGTATGACTGGACAAACTGACCCATTTTAGCAGGAAGTAGTAAACAAATATTTTCCAGGCGCTGAGAGATTGCAGAGAGATCAGGGTGTCCTAGTATATGATTCACAAAAGGTGAGTATGTAAGTACAAAAAGCAGTTAGGAAAGTGAATAGAATATTTCTTTCTGTTAATTTCAATAGAAATGGAACACAAAGTAAGTTCATTATTGAAGTACATATATATCACCATATACAACCCGGAGATGCATTTTCTTGCGGGCAAACTCAATAAATCCACAATGAAAAACCGCACCAATGTGGGTCTTCAACCAGTGTGCAAAAGACAACAAACTGTGCAAATACAAAACAAAAGAAATAATAATAAATAAATAAATAAATAAATAAGTATCGAGAACAGGAGATGAACAGTCCTTGAAAGTGAATCCTAAAGTTGTGGGAATATTTCAATAAGTGAAGTTATCCCTGAAATTCAAGAGCCTAATGGCTGAAGGGTAACAACTGTTCCTGAAACTGGAGGTGATGGTCCTGAGGCTCCTGTATCTTCTTCTTGATGGCAGCAGCAGGAGGAGAGCATATTCTGGGTGGTGGGGGTCCCTGAAGATAGTGCTGCTTTCCTGCAGCAATGCTTTATGCAGATATGGTCAATGGCGGGGAGGGCTTTACCCATGATTGGACCACATCCACTACCTTTTGTAGGATTTCCCATTCAAGGACATTGGTGTTTCTGTAACAAGTTATGAGGAAGCCAGTCAATATACTCTCCACTACACATTGATAGTTTGTCAAAGTTTTAGATGTCATGCCAAATCTTCACAAACTCCTAAGGAAGTAGAGGCGCTGTGTGCTTTCTTTGTAATTGCACTTGCGTGCTGGGCCTAGGACAGGTCCTCCAAAATAATAACACCAAGGAATTTAAAGTTGCTGACTCTCTCCACCTCTGATGAGGACTGGCTCATGGACCTATGATTTCCTTCTCCTGAAGTCGTCAATAATCAGCTCCTTGGCCTTGCTGACATTGAGTTTTTGTTATGGCACCAACTCAGCCAGATTTTCAGTTTTCCTCCTATATGCCGATTCATCACGATCTTTGATTCAGCCCACAACATTCTGTAGAGTTCTGCTCTTATTATTTAAGAAATAATAGAGAAGTACTAAAAACAGCTCAGAAAAGGTCAATTCTACTAATAACTGGACTGAACTGGTTGCTTATGAGAGAAGGCTGGAGAAGCTAGGCTGGAGTTTTGGAAGTGAGAGGCAACTTGACTAAACCATAATAGATCCTGAGTGATTTTGACAAATTGAATGTAGAAAGAATGCTCTTTTTTTTTGGGGAGAATCCAAAACTAGTGATTCCTGTTCAATAACAGGGTTTCACCCATTTAAGGCAGAGATGTAGAAATACTTTTTCCCTCAGAGGATCACAAGTCTATGGAAGTCTTCCTCAAAGGGCAGTGGAAGTGGAGACTTAGGACAGACTCTTCATAAGAAAGTGGAGTGAAAAGTTCCTTGAGTAATCCAGAACACGGAGCTAAAATTACAGTCAAATTAGCCAAAACCTTAGTGCATAGTGAAACCGGCTAAAGGGGCTGACACCTCCTCCTCCTCCTAATTCCTATGTTTGTGTGCTTGAAAATGATTCTTTTTTTCTAAAAATAAGGAGCAGTAAAGCATTGACAATGATCGGAAAACTAAAAAAAAGATGACTGCTGCATCAGAACTTGCATGTACTGGAAACAAGGGGAGTAAAAAAACACGCATGCATACAATGTTGTTATACTATTCCAAACTCGAAGACTGATTTCTTCTGACTGAGCTAATTAACTGATCATGGATTTCCCACGAACAGTTTATAAACAAATAAGTTGCAACTTTAAATTTTAATTTGCTAGAAAGCAGATTCTTTCCCTCAGTAGAAAATTGTTGTGGTAATGGTGAGCCAGGTTTTGAAGTAATTATTCTTGTCAATACATTTTTCAGTGCTATTAGGAAGGGAGTTCAGGGATCTAGTGACAACGACGGAATAGGAATATATTTTCAGGTCAGGTTGTACTACTTATCTTGTTCGACGGGATTTCTTTGCCTGTAAGGGTGTACAAAATGAACTCTTGGCTTAACAACTCTTAAAGCATGGATTCCAGGTTTGCTAAAAACAACCCGTGTTAGGTTTACCAAGAGCTGATCTAACTGATTGGTGTAACAGATTTGAGAGGCACTATGACCTGGTGCAGCTCCTACATTTTATCAGTCATTTGTTTTCTGCATATGGCGAATAGCATTAGGGATTGTGCAGGACACTCATGGTCAGCACAAGATGCTGAAACAAAACCACAAACTGGACTGTTGAAAATGAATTAATCTCCCACCCAAATATTCAAAACTTATTTGCTCTAACATGTAATTGGTGTGTTGGCCTGTGGAACACTCATCATCTTTGCAGTAAATCACAAGTCAGTCGACAAGAAACAAGTTCTCCCAAATCATATTAAGATTCATATATGATGATTTAGAGTTCTTTCAGTTACCATTTTTCCTTGAGAATGTGGTTGATCCAGTTTTTGCAGCTATATGAAAGGATATTCCCCACATCCATACACATCTGGAAACTACGAGGACTGTGCCATTGGGCAGTGCAATGCTTGTATGCCACAGCACCATGCTTAGCCCAAGGGATTTAGTCCTGGACACTGGCCTCTTGCTGCTAGACTGTAAGGTGGATTTCACTACCAATTCAAAAAAAGGCTCATCTCTCCGATGTTGGGATCTCTCCAATTTGCCGACTGCCACAACAGATTAACAGGAGATATCACTTCCTTGCCTCTTCACTCAATCTCTGGAACATCTTGACAGTCAAGAAGCATAGATCAGGATGCTCATCACTGACTACAGCTTGGCATTCAGCACTATCATCCTCTCAAAATTAATCAATAAGCTCCAAGACCTAGGCCTCAATACCTCTTTGTGCAATTGGATCCCTGATTACTTTCCTCACTTGCAGATCCCAGTCAGTTTGGACTGGCAACAACATCTCCTCCACAATTACCATCAACCCAGGTGTACCAGAATGCCGTGTGCTTTGCTCTCTGCACTACTCGTTTATACTAATGACTGCGTGGCTAAGCACAGCTCCAAAGCCATATTTAAGCGTGCTGATGAAACCACTGTCACTGGCTGAATCAGAGTACACTGACTTGCTGCATCGTGGCCTGGTATGGAAACACCAATACCCTGGAACAGAAAAGCCAATAAAAGGTAGTGGGTATGGCCCAGTCCATCATGCGATGTCTCAGTAAAGCAGCGACCATCATCAAGAACCACCACCATCCGTGCCACGCTCTCTTATAACTGCTACCATCTGGAGGGAGGTATAGCTGCCTCAGGACACACACCAGCAGATTCAAGAATAATTATTACCCCTCAACTATCAGGCTCTTGAACTGGGGAGAAACTTCACACACCCCATCACTGAACTGTTCCCATACCTATGGATGCACTTCAATTCATGTTCTCAATACTTATTGTAATTTATTTATTTAATTATTCATTCATCATTTTTGGTTCCCCCCTTTTTTTGTATTTGTCTTTAGCACATTACTTGTTCATCCTGTGTGCATTTTTCATTGGTTCTATTATATTCCTATGTATTTACTTTGACTGCCCACAAGATAATTAATCTCACAGTTGTACCTGGTGACAAAAAAGTATTTTGACAATAAATTTACCTTGAACTTTGTTTTCTTTTTTCAATGCTTTGGTTATGTCTAATAATGTGCTCATAAATTCCAAGTAACTTGTAAGTAACATGAAGGATGCAAATATTACTTAATTGAATCAAATCTTGTTTTTCTAATCACTGGACCAGTTTGGTATAGGACCACTTTCTGCACATGTATGAATGTGAGCACAACAAACAAATAAGACTTACAACACAGAAAATTGACTAAGCTGAAAACAAAGTGACATTCGGATGTCCAATTCTGGAAATTCCGACATTCTACATACAAAGTGGGAAGACATAAAGAGAAAAATGCCAGAATGAAATCTATTTGAACATCCCAATTCTCAATGATGGCTGAGCCCTGTAAGTGAACATAGAACATAGAACATAGTATAGTACAGCACATTACAGGCTCTTCAGTCCACAATGTTGTGCCGACCCTCAAACCCTGCCTCCCATATAACCCCCCCCAACCTTAAATTCCTCCATATACCTGTCTAGTAGTCTCTTAAACTTCTGAATGCAGAAGAAAGCAGACGTATCAGCTGTAATCCAGAACTGGCCAAGTCTTAGCTACATTTTGCTGTAACGATACTGTCAACTATCCATAAAAGTGGCAAGGGCCAACTTTTCTCGATTAACAAAGATCTATCCAATCCAGCCAATTCTTAACTTCTGCACAATTATCACTAAAGTGATGAAAAGTGACATTAAAAGCAACCCTCACTCAGCAATAACCTGCAATGTGCTTAGTTTTGGTTAAGCTGGGATCTCTTCCCTCTAGATTTCATTACAACCATAATTCAAAATGGGTAGGAGAGGGAAATTCCAGAGGTTAGATGGAAGGGGTCCCTTTGATATAAAAGCAATATTTCATCAAGCATGACATTGAGTTCCTAGGAAAATAGATGCCAATGGAGGGAACTCTCCTCATGTGAATTCAGCTGATGCATAAATATAACCAGAAACAAGATAAATACAAATGACTATAGTTGAAGGCAACTGGGTCAAGTTTCCTTTGCTGGTCCTCAGTACCTGCCCACAATGGCAAGCAGAAGTGGTTAGACTTTCACGTTGAATGTGCTACTCTTATTGCACCTCCATCAAGAGTGCAACCACTCATCTTTGCCAGTCAGCAGCATTACCATTGCTAAAGCTCCACTTCTGCATACCAGCAAGCTAGGAATGTATCTAGACCAGCCATATTAGTGGTGACTTACTTACCTGATGCTTTTAAGGTATCACTAAGATGAGCAACATGCCTGAATAAAAATCTAAATCTCAAACTCTATTTGGTGTGAACCTTCTTTGATACATTTTCTGAAATGAAAATGAGCAACTAATATGAAAGATATAATCTAAAGAGGCACAAAACAGAAGGAAGAAACATGGATGTTCTCAACCAAGATGGACACAATTGAGAGACTTTCACGGCACATTAACTGCTTCTTGCATTTTAAATACACTGCATATCAAAAGTCATTTGTTGAAGAGTTTTATGCATCAGTAAAATTTGCATCTTAATGTAGGCCTTAAAGGGTTAATTTCTGAAGATAAATATTAGTATGATTTATACAACTTAAGTTTAAAGGATTTATTAGTTACTTAATTGAAGACTTCATATTGATATCCCTTCTACAGGGATGGGGAATCCAAAACAAACCAGAATTATCTTAAAATTACAACGAGTACATTTAGGACTGAAATTAGGGAGAACTTTTACCACTCTCGGGAGGAAGACTCTTCCTCTACCAAAACAATGTCAATCCCATCTCAGCTAAGGATTTTGGTCAATAAACATACCAACACACAGAATAAAGGTAATCTAATAATGTATAAAAATCAGCCACTATCCACTGCATAACACAGTCAACGAATGTCATCTAATGAACTCCTGTGCAATAGATTGATCGTGTCCTTGTGTTGTTCATATAGCTGACAAGGGCAACTTTGACGGTTAATCCCCTTAATTATATGTATATTAAATAGTGCTTAGATTAGGTCGCATGAAATATTTTAGGGAATACAATCCTGAGTCAAAATCAACTGGAATAAATCTCAATTTGTTATTCCTATCCAAATGCTTACTAGCTTGTTATATACATCAGCATTTCCTGTCACTACTTCAGTTTTATAGGTAATAGACATCTCCCAATGTTGCTTTCACACATACAGTATTAATAAGTCAATGAAAAAAAACATCAGGGGAAAGTAAAAGTCACATGTGGCAAATTTTGTGCATCAGTCCAAAATGATCGAGAATCCATCAGACCAAACTCATGTTTAAATACCACCTTTGACGAATAAAGACCAATGCCAAGTGTAACATATGTGTTTTCTCATTCTATCTATACTAACCCCATTAAATGAAGGACACAGTTTTATTTTCATGTTCCCCTTACCTTTATCCTGCTCAGAGACAACCTTTTCCAGTGCATAATCCCAGTCAAATATGTAGCGATAATAGCACAGCTGGGTGTACAGGGCCTTATCAGGATACTGGAGGGGGAAGGGTGGAGAGAAAATGATAGATTAATATGACTACTGCAATTTCAAATTCCAAGATCACTTTATAAAACCCTTGTTTACAATACTAGAACATTACTTATAACTTAATGGCGTGAAAATTTCCAGTTCCAATTTACTTTCCTATGCTTCCATTAGCCCAGCCATCATACTTTTTAACTAATATTTAACCACACAACTAGGTTTAGATTGGGTTCTGCGACTAAAAGGAATGTGTTCTCAGCAAACTGCTCTTTTCACATCATCTGACAAATATGATAATCTGTACTATTTGTCAAAAATGTGATTACTTATTCATCTAAAAACCCAAGGATAGTGATTCAGTTATTTGTTTAGTTTCAGATTCAGCAGTAATTGACGGTACACATCTCCCTGACTGCACACATGCAGCTGGTTGAATAGAACAGTGAAATTGCCTCCTTCATAATAGTTTGTTTTGATAATGCATTGTGTGTCGAGATGATGAGAAACAGTTGCTGTCAATTTGATTAGCCATTATATTTTTATGTTAATTGCCATTATTGGGTCCATTCTGTTTAGTGTCACCATAGAAGCCATACAATGTTAGCATAAATAACAAATTTGAGTAAATTAGGAAGATATATTTTTGCCAATTCATTTTAATTGCCCCTCAGTCCTTCCGTTGGTTAACGCAGCTGTTGACCCATAATAAGCGCTAGGTCAATATAACTGCTTGTCAATTCAGAAATGCAAAGTGCTTTGTGGCTGGTAATGGATATACAACTGCTCTTGCCAGCCAGCTGTAGCAGCCATTGACAATCTATATTGACAGTGATGCCAGAAATGGCAGCTACTTGCAGTGCCCCTAATAAGAAAAAAATTAGCCAACGCCTATCCAATCTCTTATATTGTAAAATAATGCCTCGGTTATGAAGCTTTTTTTTAATAAATCCTTTTAAATGTGTTTTATATGCATAGTATGCAAGGCACATCAAAACTCAACATATGCACTTCCCTGTCAAAAGGGTCATTTTCAATTAATGCATGTTGCCTTGCCTTTTTTTTACACCTGGCCTGTGCCATATCTTCCACTGCTGAAGTCCTTGGTCATAGTCGAAAAGGAAATCTGCAGGTACGATCACTGTAACCAGATAGATTTTGTTCTACCTTTGTGATCTTTAATTTCCATAAAGCATTTCAATCTTGAAATCCAACAGCAAATAACTTGCAGATTTAATGATGTAAACAGCTATCTCAGCGCAACTATCCCACCAAGTGTTAGCAAAGTATTTAAAGAAAACGGTCAGGTCAATTAGAAAACATTAACTCAACAGCATAAACAATTCACATTTTCCCCCCTCAATGCTAGAAGTTCTTCACCAATAAACAGTTCTGCTTATATATTCCTTGGTCAAATAATTAATCCAACTCTATATAGCATATCATTCTACCAGTTCAAACAGGGACAAATAGAATTCTTTGACATATTTTGTCCATTTAATTTGGATTATTTTTTGAAACACAGAAAAATTGGGAGGGCTGATTTTTCACCCTGAAGAGGAACTAAATTCAATCAAATAAAGCAAGCCACTTTGAGGAAAACATACCAGCAGAAATAAATGGTGTCAATTATCTTTTGGTTGCTTAGAGATGACTTAACGAGTTCCTGAGAACGGGCCATTAGCTAACATTTGCTTTTGCTATTAAAGCTGGATACCATTTTTACCTCTCTCCATCTCCTGCAGTTTAGCACCTGTCTTTGTTTGGAAGTGACATCTATTTCTCTTTTCACCAGGAATTCAGCACATTTTTAGGCTTGAGTGAGTAAGGAGCAAACCAGCTGTGAAATTGTTTCTTAAGAGACTCTCCTCTTCATAACATTTGCGCAGACCTTAATAAAGGAAATGACCTGTTGCCCTCCCCTGGCCAGTCAATTGCACATATGAAATATGTTTCAGTAACACCATTTTTTTTGGTTATTGAAACAATTGATGATCTAGTTCTAAAAGGCAGTATGATTACATCAAAATTACTTTCAAGACCTGTGTATTTACAATAGATAGTCATTTTCAGCATGCCCTCAAATCCCATTTTGAGTGAATAGCTTGAATAAAGCCTACACTTTCTGCAGCTGCAGTTAAAAAAATCCAATCAGTCCTTCTGAAGCTAAAAATGTTCTTATTTTAGTTACTGTTAATGGGCTTAAATAAAGAAGGGAGGCTATCTGCATCTCAGGGTTGCATGATGAGTCAATATCTGCAGAAAATATGTAAATCTTTACAAGGCAAACACAGTTGGAAACAAAGACATTTAGCTGATGCAGTATTTGATGTCTCCACTTTTTTGTGCGCATAATTTCTTCCCATTGAAAGCTATAATTGCCTGCCATTTGACGATATTCATGCTCAATTTTTGAAATTAATTTCAACTGGGAAAATGTAGAAATGTCATCTCCATTGAAAGGGATTTGATTTCAATTATCCTTGCTCAAAGGACTGTGATTTCCAAATACACTTAAGCAAAATTATGACAAGAATTTTTGTTCCAGAAATTTACTGTTTAAAGACCGATTAGGCGATAAATGGACTCGCTTTGAATTGAAGTGAATGCACCAGTTTCCATCTGAAAGGCACTCAATTATCTTTGATTGCTCCTGTTACAATATATCAAATAGAGATACCTGCTATTGCTGTAATTTGTGTGAAAATTAACATGCTGCAATTTCCATAGGAAAAAAAGGAAGCCCTAATGGGCCTTTAAACGTACGTCAATAAAAGGCAAAGAGAAAAAAAATTAATTTACTGAAAATATTACGAAATGCACCTGTACATAACTCTGACCAATTACAACACAATCAAGCAGGGGTAACATTACTCTCTCATTTAATCTGGACACAATAATAGTCAATCTCTTGCCTCATGATAAAAGTGGGTCGGTAACAATTTTTCGTCAATAAAGCTGTTCATCTCGATTTGAGTCAGGACAAGGGACTGGGTGAGGAAGTTAATGTTTTATTCAGCGTGTAGTTTAAGATGCCACTTCAGTGAAACACATTAGCCACTACTAATAATTGGAACTACCCCAAGTGGTGGCACTTTCCTTTGGCAGATGAAGCAAAAGGGGCAAAGGATAAACCTGTAAATATCTTCACCTTCCTCAGCCCTATAGAAAGGCAATAAGGATACTCAAAGGGCACACGTACCTCGGACAAAGGGTTTTAAGAATGGGGATGGGAAGTGAGAGAGGCGTAATGGGGGGGGCAAGAGAGGGGAGCAAGATAGGGTGGGGAGAATGAGAGGCAGAGTGGAAGAGGAGGTCAGGGCAGGAGTGGGCAGAGAGAAGTGAGGTGGCTGTCAGGAGGGGTTTTCAGTCACAGTATGGGTGTCAGTTGGTGGGAGAAATCAGGAGGGAGATGATAGTGACAGTTCTGAAGGGAGGATGGGAGGGAGATGGGAGGGCAGGAGGGGATACGGATGGGAAAGAGGTAGGGGAGAAGGGAGAGAGGAGAGGGGAGAGAGAGGAGGGAAGGGAGCAAGAGGGGAGGGAAGGGGAGAGAGGATGAGGGGGCAAGGGGGAAGGTGAAAGCAGAGGGGAGGATGAAGGTGTGGAGAGGAGGGAGGAAAGGGGAGTGGGGGGAGGTGAAGGAGTGAAGAGGAGGGAATGGGGTACAGGGTGTAAGTGGGAGAGAGAGGGCACAAGTTATAATGTCCGATAAGAGGGCTCAATAAACGAGAAAGAGGGGACAAGAGAGTCACACAGAAAGATAACTGGCTGAGAGAATGACGTAACATCATATGCCGTACATACTTGCTCATCTTTTACGTCTCTGGATAAAAGGTAAACTTGCTGGTAAAATAAGAATCTAGATATATAAATGCAACCCAAGGGAAAACCACACATGGCAGTTCCAATTCAACACAGCAAATCCAATTTAACTGAACAAATATAACAGAAGTTATATTAGTGGTAAGATAGAATGTGGCAAGTTACCACAAAAACGAACATTTTGTAAGAAATGTTGCTCATAATGTTCTCTACATTCCACAGACTATCCTTATATCATGCCACCATATCAATTGTGGGAGTGGTACAGGAACTAAAGTGATTAATCCAGCTCTGCTAGAATGCATATTTTTCTTTGCAGTCAAGTGAGAAATGATAGAAGTATGATAGCTTCAGTGTACTGAGAGCTCAAAATATGCTGTGCAATTCCACAGCCTTTGGAACCATTTGCAGGTGGTCCAGAGAAGGATTGGGAGTATCAGTATCTAGTTTTATGTCTTTTGAAGTGGGGAAAGCAGAGACCACCAAAATACCAAAAAACTGAGTGCTCTATGGGTTTCCTGTTTAGTGCCCCTTTGATGCAATCAACCTCAATGATTAAAACCTCTATAATGAGTAGAGTTTATTTCCTCTGAATTTTATTTAGTTAAGAATGTCCAAGCAATAAAGTAAGAATAGGAGCAACAGAACTTGATAAAAACTAAAAGCACCAAGACTGGTTATCGGACAGTTTTGCTCAATATGTTCAGTGCAACATTTCACAGAGGGAAAGGCAGCCATAGGCAACACTTTGAGAGTTATGCTATACTGGGGTGACAATCATGCACTCGTGGGTTTTATCTTTCGCATCAACCTGGGTGTTTGAGAGACATATCAGAATGCAACCCCCAACTTGTGGAGATAGTCAGACCTTTCTTAATATTCTCAACTGTTCAATACTTTCTCAAATTTTCTCTCTCAATTCTGATATGAAAGCAAACTGTTTTTGCAGCTTCTCCAGTACCTTTGCACCTCCTTAGTAACCGAGACCAGAAGTGCTTACAATGCTCAAAATACGCAGTGAGCAAGTTTCCACACAAAATTAACTTCATTTGTCTGGAAATCAATTTCAAAATGCTAACTTCCTTTAGAAAAGAAGCCAAACAAAGCATTAAAGAATATGTAGAACTTTAGAAGAAATGTTCTGAAGGTTCTTTCTATGATGGCAAAAGATTGGGCAGATGATAAAAGCATATATGATACAAAAGACGTCAAGGCAAGAAGCAGACCAATGAGAGCAAATTAAGGGGAGGGAAGACCTTGGGATTCAGACAAGAATTGGGAAGGGATGGGATGTATGTGCCGTCAATATGTAAGGAGACTCTTTATGAAACCAGTAAATATTAGAAGTGATAAATGTTTCAACAAACATTTTGTGTATGAAGGGGTAGCCATTTTGATTAGCAGCTCAGTGGGAACTCTCAACCTAAAGACCTACAGTAAAGGACAGTTTTCACCCTCTTCCGTCTCGGACACAAAGCAAGCTACACAGAAACATATTGTACAGGGGTGGGTGTAAACCAATATAACATTCAATGATAGTAAACCATCATATTTCTTCACTGAAGGTCACAGAAATATTGGACCCACGAATACAATATTGCCTATTATCATCGGTATAACTAATTATGAGTACGTAGGGCACTTTTCTTTGAATAAAACATTCATTTCTGAAAAGTTCTCTAAAAATCAAGAATAAACTAAAGCAAATTACAGCTTAATTAATTACTGAAAATAAATTTGAATCAGATGTCAATGAGCTTCAGTGAAGTGTTAAATATCTGGTAAAATCTGTAAGGTCTCAGAGGTGAAATCTTTCAGCCTGTTCTTAACCTACCAACTTATTTCTTCCCACTTTGATTCTAGTTGTCCTCCTCTGGTCCACTCCATTCTCACTTGTATTCATGACAGCTCCGATGCCCTTCACCATTCTGACTGTTTCCAGCTCTCTGATACCACTGGTTCACCTTTAGCATGAATGTGCAATCCCTTTAAACCTCCAACCTGCATCTTCTTCCTACAGAGGCTCAACCCCTTTCCCTCCACCAACACTTACTTGCCTGGCTGAACATGTACTCACATTGAACAATTTCTCCTTCAATTCTGCTCACTTCCTCCGGATCACAGGTGTAGTAATAGGCATTAGCTATGCTTATCTTTTGTTTCACTCCCACTTCTTCAGGACATTGATGACTGCCTTGGTGCTGCCATGCCTTAACTTCATATAGCCGACCGCTGTCACTTCCTTTCCTCTTCTGGATCTCTCAGCGTCCGTTTCAGGAGATAAACTGGCTAACAACATCTTTTACAAGTTCACTGATCCACAGAGCTATCTCGACTACTCTTTGTCTCACCCTGCCTCCTGTAAGGACTTGATCCTATTCTCCCAGTCTCCCTGTCTCCGCTGTATTTGCTTTGATAATGAGACTTCCTCTGAAATGTCTTCTTCCCGAACCATGGATACCTTCCTACCACTGACAAGAAAACCCTTATTGTATCTCATCCATCTCCCAAGCCCATCCCATTTCCTCAGGGAATTGAACTTGGATAGCGCTCTCATCGTCTTTACCTTCTACCCCACCATCTTCCACTTTCAACATGACATTCTCCATCACTCCCACCATCCTCAAAAATATTTCACAAACAAATACATCTTACTCTCTCCTCCCCTTCAGCATTTTACAGGGACTACTTCATGACTCCCTGGGCCACTCACTACTCCCACCAACCACCCCCTTTCTTATGCCACTTCCCCATGCATTTGCAGGTGACACCGCAGAGATAATCTAAAACATAGAACAGCTCCAAAACCTCGGCCTCAGTATCTCCCTTTGCAACTGGATCCCTGATTTCTAAATTGGTACACCACAGTTGATGTGGATTAGAAATAACACCTCCTTCTCACTGACAATCAACACTGGCGCATTTCAAGGCTACATGCTTAGCCCACGACTCTACTCTATCTCTACACCTATGACTGTGTGGCAAGGCACAGATCAAATGCCATCTATAAATTTGCTGATGACACAACTATGGTTGGCAGAATTTCAGGTGATAATGAGGCGGTATACAGGAGTGAGGCAGATCAACTGGTTGAGAGGTGTCGCAACAACAACCTTGCACTCAACATCCGTAAGACCAAGGAACTGATTGTGGACTTCAGGAAGCGGAAGTCAAGGGAACACACACTAGTCCTCATTGACGGATCAGCAGTGGAAAGAGTGAGCAGTTTCAAGTTCCTGGGTGTCAACATCTCTGAAGATCTATCTTGGGCCCAACATATTGATAAAATTACAAAGGAGGCACGACAGCAGCTATATTTCATTAGGAGTTTGAGAATAAGTTATATGCCACCAAAGACAACAGCAAATTTCAAAAGATATACTGCAGAGAGCATCATAACTGGTTGCATCACTGTCTAGTATGGAGGGGCCACTGCACAGGATCAGAAAAAGCTGCAGAAAGTTGCAAATTCAGCCAGCTCCATCAGGGGCACTATCCTCTCCAGCACTGAGGACACTTTCAAAAGGTGATGCCTAAAAAAGGCAGCATACATTGTTAAGGACCCCCATCACCCAGAATTTGCCCTCTTTTTATTATTACCAGAAAGGAGGAGGAACAGGAGCCTGAAGACACACACTCAACATTTTAGGAACAGTTTCTTCCCCTCCACCATCAGATTTCTGAATGGATAATGAACCCATGGCCATTACATCACTACTTCTTTCTCCTTTTGCATTTCACATTTTATATATATAAAACTCTAATTTAAAGTTTTTATATTATGTATGTACTACTGCAACAAAACAAATTTTATTACATATGCCAGTGATATTAAACCTGATTCTGACTCATGTTATGCCAAATTAATTAAACTGGTAACTAAATGCCTAACTAAATTAATCCATTCTTCCTACACTTTTCAAAAAATCCTTCCAGAGCCTCTCAAAAGCCTCTATCATATTTGCCTCCACCACCACTCCTGTCAGTGTTTGGGCATCAAGCATCCACCCCACCGGTTTCTGCCCCATTCCTTTCCAGTCCTGATGAAGGATCTCAGCCCAAAACATCAACCCCCTCCATAGATGCTGTCTGACTTGCTGAGTTACTCCAGTGGAAGGTTGTAGACTCAGACAGCTCCATCATGGATATTAGCCTCTCCACCATCAAGGACGTCTTCAAAAGTCCCTCACCATCCAGAGCATCCCCTCTTCTCACTACTACCATCAGGGAGGAGGCACAGAAGCCTAAAGACACACACACGATGTTTTAGGTGCTACTTTTCTTCTGCCATCTAAGAACACTACCTCACCACTTTGCCCTCTTTTTGCACATTTTAAAAATATTTCTTATTGTAACCTAACATAATTTTTACGCATTACACCGTTCTGCTGCCAGAGAACAACAGATTTCATGACATATGCTAATAATTATAAACTTGATGCTGATTCTAAATAGCTACACTTCTAAGGTAAACTTATCTGATCTGAAGCATCAGAGGGCACAGGTTTAAAGTGAGAAGGGAAACTTGAGGCATAACTTTTGAGGGTATTAAGTATTTAGAATGAGCTTCCTGAGAAAGTTGAGGCAAATACAATAACATCTTTTTGAAATTAAGGACTTGGATAGGAAAGTTTTAGAAAGATATGGATTAAATGTGGGTAATTGGGACCACTCTGACTTCTCATCTCTTTTTTCCAGTCCTGATGAAGAGTCGTGGCCCAAAACGTCGACTATTTACTCTTTTCCATGGATGCTGCCTGTCCTGTGGAGTTCCTGCAGCATTTTGTGTGCATTACTTCGATTTCCAGCATCTGCAGATTTCCTCTTGTTTGGATGGTAATCATAGTCAGCATGGATCAGTTCACTCGAAGGGTCTGCTTCTGTGCTATATAACTCTGACATACGAGGATGTCCCGAGAATATTAAGAGCACCCATAAGAAGAAATTCCTTTTCTGTATAAGGAACGGAGACTGGATGTGGTAGCACAAAAATACATCTAATATGGAGAAAGAGATCCACATCACCCTAACAATTATATCTGCTTCTTCAGAGCAGGGAAGCAAGATAAAATGACAAGAGCTGACCCTGATTCAAAGAAATGGTGCAAACTGCCCAAGGCCAGGGAACTTGATAAAGGGAGACAACTATGTAGAAAATGATTCCGGAATTGAAAGGCTTATCATATGACTCTAGGCCTCTACTCACTGGAATTCAGAAGAATGAGAGGGATCTCACTGAAACTTATTGAATGTTAAAAATGCTTAGATAGAATAGATGTGGAGCGGATGTTTCCTTTGGTGGGGAAAGTCTGTAACCAGAGGGTGCAGCCTCAGAATAGAGGGACATCAATTTGTAATGGAGTTAAGGAGGAATTTCATTAGCCAGAGAGTGGTGAATCTGTGGAATTTGTTACCACAGACAGCTGTGGAGGCCAAGCCATTGGGTATATTTAAGGTTGATGGTTTCTTGATTCGTCAGGGCATGAAAGATTATGGGGAGAGGGCAGGAGATTGGGGCTGAGAGGGAAATGGATCAGCCATGATGAAATGACAGAGAAGACTCGATGGGCCAAATAGCCTAATTCTGTTCCTATATCTTATAGTCCTATTAAAACTGGAAGATCAGAACTTTTGGTTAACAGAATACAGTGGATTCCAATTAATTGGGTCATTAATTAATCAAGGTTGCTGCTTATTTAGGACAACTCTTAAAGAACAAAAAACTAATTGAGAAAATAGCCGGGATTTCCTTCATTTATTTGGGACACTACTCTGCTTAAATGGGACAGGAAACCACTGCTGAACATTCGAACTACCATCAATCACGTGCACTTGTTGTGGCTGTTAGACACTACGCCGTGCTTAGAGTGAACAGTTTTTAAATAGCATCAGCTGCTTGTGTTTGTGTTCAAAGAGTATTGATCTTTGTCACTGTTGGTTGGCAAGAACTAAGTAGTAAGACAATTCAGAGCTCACAGCGGTTGTGAGCATTCAGGCTTGGAGATACGAAAAATGGCCAAGAGTGAAAGTGCAAATATTTCACTACTTCAGATTAGGAACTAAGATGAACTTGAAGGTATTGACAATCATCTTGAATGTTATAATGAAAATGAAGAATTGGAGGATGCAATTGTTGAAAGCATTGTATGAAAGTAGAGCATTATGTGCACTAGGTGTCTATGCAGATTTTGTTCATTTACAGTCAATCAAAAGAACACTGCAATGTGCACTGGATGAATTTCGCCATTGGCATTTATTAGGAAATAATTCAGTTTTATAGTACTGCATGCTATTGGTAGTGTTCCAATTTGTTCTGCATTTCATTTAAATACATAATTTTTACTAAGTTAAACAGTAGCTTGTCTTTATTATATCTTTTTAACTATTTCCATGAAACTTCAGCTAATTGGGGCAACTGCTTAATGGAACAGAAATGTACTGGTCCTAATGTGTCCCAGTTAACTGGAATCCATTGTATTATTTTCAAATATTAACACCCTATGTGCTTCTTTGGGCACTTCTTAAACTTTTGTCAAAGAGACTTAAATATTAAATATAAACATAGTTCATGTTCGAGGACGATACTGAAATAATGTATTTTAGCCTTTAGGTGATCAAAAAGGCCAAACAATGGCAAATTTCATTCGCAAAAAAGGCATTAAAATGCAAAAAACCAATGTACCAGTGTTGCTAATATGACAACTTGCAGCTGTAATACAGAAGTTAAGAGTCACTGTAGTCTCCAGAAGCAAAGCAGCCTTTGTGCACCCCAGTTCATTAGACCATAAAACCATAAGGTATAGGAGCAGAATTAGGTCATTTGGCCCATCAAGTCTGTTCCACCATTTCATCATGGCCGATCCATATTCCCTCTCAACCCCAATCTCCTGTCTTCTTCCATTATTCATTCATGCCCTGACAAATCACTACCTCACACATACCTAATGACTTGGCATCCACTACTGCCTGTGGCAATGAATTCTAAATTCATCACTCTCTGGCTAAAGAAATTCCTCCTCATCTCTGTTTTAAAAGGATGCTCCCAGTGGTTGTCCCCCTTAACAGTAATTATTCCTGCTTGAATATTGTTGGGGGAATGGCTTACCTGGGGGAAACAACAGTGGCCGTGCCTCTGGCACAGAGTCTGGCCCTGTGGCTCAGAAGGGTAGGGAAAGGAAGAGGATGGCAGCAGTGATAGGGGACTCTATAGTTAGGGAGTCAGACAGGCTATTCTGCGGACGCAGGAAAGAAACGCGGATGGTAGTTTGCCTCCTAGGTGCCAGGATGCGGGATGTTTTTGATCGCGTCCACGATATCTTGAAGTGGGAAGGAGAACAGCCAGAGGTTGTGGTACATATTGGTACCAATGACATAGGTAGGAAAAGGGAGGAGGTCCTGAAAACAGACTACAGGGAGTTAGGAAAGAAGTTGAGAAGCAGGACCTTAAAGGTAGTAATCTCGGGATTACTGCCTGTGCCACATGACAATGAGTATAGGAATAGAATGAGGTGGAGGATAAATGCGTGGCTGAGGGATTGAAGCAGGGGGCAGGGATTCAGATTTCTGGATCATTGGGACCTCTTCTCAGGCAGGTGTGACCAGAACAAAAGGGACGGGTTGCACTTGAATCCCGGGGGACCAATATCCTGGCTGGAAGGTTTGCTAAGACTATTGGGGAGAGTTGAAACTAGAATTGTTGGGGGGTGGGAACCAAACTGAGGTGATAGAGGAAAGGGAGGTTGGCTCACAAATGGAGAAAGCTTGGAGACAGTGTGAAAGGGAGGATAGGCAGGTGATAGAGAAGGGATGTGCTCAGTCCGATGGTTTGAGATGGGTCTATTTTAATGCGAGGAGTATCATGAATGAAGTGGATGAGCTTACAGTGTGGATCAGCACTTGGAGCTATGATGTTGTGGCCATTACAGAGACTTGGATGGCTCAGGGGCAGGAACGGTGACTTCAAGTGCCAGGCTTTAGATGTCTCAGAAAGAACAGGGAGGGAGACAAAAGAGGTGGGGGTGTGGCACTGTTGATCAGAGATAGCGTCACAGCTGCAGAAAAGGAGGATGTCATGGAGGGGTTGTCTACGGAGTCTCTGTGGGTGGAAGTTAGGAATAGGAAGGGGTCAATAACTCTACTGGGTGTTTTTTATAGATCACCCAATAGTAACAGGGACATCGAGGAGCAGATAGGGAGACAGATTCCGGAAAGGAGTAATAATAACAGGGTTGTTGAGGTGGGAGATCTTAATTTCCCAAATATTGTTTGGCATCTCCAGAGAGTGAGGGGTTTAGATAGGGTAGAGTTTGTTAGGTGTGTTCAGGAAGGTTTCTTGACACAATATGTAGATAAGCCTACAAGAGGAGAGGCTGTACTTGATCTAGTATTGGGAAATGAACCTGGTCAGGTGTCAGGTCTCTCAGTGGGAGAGCATTTTGGAGATAGTGATCACAATTCTATCTCCTTTACCATAGCATTGGAGAGGGATGGGAACAGACAAGTTAGGGAAACCTTTAATTGGAGTAACGGGAACTATGAGGCTATCAGACAGGAACTTGGAAGCATAAATTGGAAACAGATGTTCTCAGGGAAACGTACCAAAGAAATGTGGCAAATGTTCAGGGGATATTTGCGTGGGGTCCTGAGTAGGTACGTTCCAATGGGACAGGGAAAGGCAGGTACAGTACAAGATCCGTGGTGCACAAATGCTGTTGTAAATCTCGTCAAGAAGAAGAGCTTACGTAAGTTTCAAAAAACTAGGTAATGATATGAATCTAGAAGATTATAATGTTTGCAGAACGGAGTTTAAGAATGAAATTAGGAGAGCCAGAAGGGGTCATGACAAGGCCTTGGCAGACAGGATTAAGGAAAACCCCAAGGCATTCTACAAGTACGTGAAGAGCAAGAGGATAAGACGTGAGAGAATAGGACCAATCAAGTGTGACAATGGAAAAGTGTGTATGGAACCGGAGGAAAAAGCAGAGGTACTTAATGAATACTTTGCTTCAGTATTCACTAGGGAAAAGGATCTTGGCGATTGTAGGGATGACTTGCAGTGGACTGAAAAGCTTGAGAATGTAGATATTAAAAAAGAGGATGTGCTGGAGTTTTTGGAAAGCATCAAGTTGAATAAGTCACCGGGACTGGACGGGATATACCCCAGGCTACTGTTGGAAGTGAGGGAAGAGATTGCTGATCCTCTGGCAATGACCTTTGCATCATCCATGAGGACAGGAGAGGTTCCGAAGGATTGGAGGGTTGCGGATGTTGTTCCCTTATTCAAGAAAGGCAGTGGAGATATCCCAGGAAATTATAGGCCAGTGATCTTACTTCAGTGGTTGGTAAGTTGATGGAGAAGATCCTGAGAGGCAGGATTTATGAACATTTGGAGAGGCATAATATGATTAGGAATAGTCAGCATGGCTTTGTCAAAGGCAGATCATGCCTTCCGAGCCTGATTGAATTTTTTGAGGATGTGACTAAGCACATTGATGAAGATAGAGCCATAGATGTAGTGTATATGGATTTTAGCAAGGCATTTGATAAGGTACCTCATGCAAGGCTTATTGAGAAAATAAGGAGGCATGGAATCCAAGAGGACATTGCTTCGTGGATCCAGAACTAGCTTGCCCACAGAAGGCAAAGAGTGGTTGTAGGTCATATTCTGCATGGAGGTCGGTGACCAGTGGTGTGCCTCAGGGATCCCTACTCTTTGTGATTTTTATAAATGACCTGGGTGAAGAAGTGGAGGTTGGGTTAGTAAATTTGCTGCTGACACAAAGGTTGAGTGTGTGTGGATAGTCTGGAGGGCTGTCAGAGGTAACAACAGGACATTGATAGGATGCAAAACTGGTCTGAGAAGTGACAGATGGAGTTCAACCCAGATAAGTGTGAGGTGGTTCATTTTGGTAGGTCAAATATGATGGCAGAATATGGTATTAATGGTAAGACTCTTGGCAGTGTGGAAGATCAGAGGGATCTTCAGGTCTGAGTCCACAGGACACTCAAAGCTGCTACACAGATTGACTCTGTGGTTAATAAGGCATATGGTGCATTGGCCTTCATCAATCGTGGGATTGAGTTTAAGAGCCGAGAGGTAATGTTGCAGTTATACAGGACCCTGGTCAGACCCCACTTGGAGTACTGTGCTCAATTCTGGTCGACTCACTATAGGAAGGACGTGGAAACCATAGAAAGGGTGCAGGGGAGATTTACAAGGATATTGCCTGGATTGGGGAGCATGCCAAATGAGAATAGGTTGAGTGAATTCAGCCTTTTCTCCTTGGAGCGACAGAGGATGAGAGGTGATTTGATAGAGGTGTACAAGATAAGGAGAGACATTGATCGTGTGGGTAGTCAGAGTCTTTTCCCCAGGACTGAATTGGCTAGCACGAGAGGGCGCTTGGAAGTAGGTACAGAGGAGATGTCAGGGGTAAGTTTTTTGTTTTTACGCAGAGAGTGGTGAGTGCATGGAATGGGCTGCCGGCAGCAGTGGTGGAGGTGGAAACGAAAGGGTCTTTTAAGAGACTCCTGGATGGCTACATGGAGCTTAGAAAAATAGAGGGCTATGGGTAAGCCTAGGTAGTTCTAATGCAAGGACATGTTTGGCACAGCTTTGTGGACCGAAAGGCCTGTATTGTGCTGTATGTTTTCTATGTTTCTATTCTGAGGCTGTGTCCTCTGGTCTTAGACACCCCCCCCCCCCACCAACATAAGAAATATCCTTTCCACATCTAGTCTATAGAGGCCTTTCAATATTGTGGTTCTTTATATCATTTGCCATGTAGTAGATACAGGAAACACAATTCAGTGATGCATTGCCTGGTCAACTGCACTCCATTCAGTGAGAGCACACAACAACATTAGCATGTGGAAACATGTCATTTAAACTTAACTTAGGGGAATATGGCTCGGGTAAATTTAGAAAGTAAAAT
Organism: Mobula hypostoma; assembly: GCF_963921235.1. Lineage (NCBI taxonomy): Eukaryota > Metazoa > Chordata > Chondrichthyes > Myliobatiformes > Myliobatidae > Mobula > Mobula hypostoma. Next base: position 61,292,025 of record NC_086102.1, on the reverse strand, counting down.
GATAAAGGACAAAGCAATAGTGCAGGATGGCAAAATGGGTGACGATACATGTACAGGATAAGTTAGGAAAGGGCAGTGAATGCAAATACAGGTTTCCCCTACTATCCGAAAGTAGAGCATTCCTATAAAACCTTTCGTAAGTCAAAATGGCATAAAGCAAAGAAGCAATTACCATTAATTTATATGGGAAAATTTTTTGAACGTTTCCAGACCCAAAAATTAACCTACCAAATCATACCAAATAGCACATAAAACCTAAAAAAACGGCACGTACATGCATGCGCACAAACCTGCCCGCACAAGCCTTCGTGGTCATGGTAGTCTTTCTCGGGATAAACACAAGTTTAAAGCGGGCGCCTTTTAGAATAGAAATAATGTAGGTACAGTGTAGTTTTACTTAACAGAATCGGGAAGATTTAGCCAAAAAGCAATATGTAGAAAAAAAAAATCGGCAAGTACACGCATACTCACACACCTGCCCGCGCAAGGCTTCACGGTCATGGTAGTCTTTCTGGTGATAAACACAAGTTTAAAGCGGGCGCCTTTTATCGTAAAAGCGAAAATCCTCTTCGGATTTCTTTCGGTTAGCAAAACAGGTACTAATGTAGGTCTTTCGTAAAGTGGCGTAAAGCAAACTTCCGTAAAGCGGGGGACACTTGTACAAGAGTATACCTTTGACAAGAGTCAAAGTAGGGACAAATGGCATGAAGGAAAAACTGAAGATTCATTATCAGAATACACACAGTATTTGTAAAAAGGTAGGTGCATTAATGGCTACAATCTAAAAGATGTTACAAAGAAGTGGTTGCGAAGTGACCAAGGTTATGAATTAAATATTCCATGATTAAATTTTCGAATAGAAGAACTAGAACGTTGCATTCACCTTCTTCACTACTGATTCAACTAACCTTTAGGGAATCCTGCATGAGGACTCCCGAATCAGTATGTACTTTGGATTTTTGAACTTTCTCCCCATTTAGAAAATAGTCTATACTTTTATTCCTTCTTCCAAAGCACATGACTGTACACTTCCTGACACTGAATTCCATCTGCCACCTCCTTGCCCATTCTCCTAATCTATCTAAGTCCTTCTGCAGCCCGTTTCCTTAACACTATCTGCCTCTCCGCCTATCTTCGTATTGTCTGCAAACTTGGCCATAAAGTCATCAAGTCTGTCACCCAAATCATTGACATATAACATAAAAAGAAGCAATCCCAACATAGACCCTTGTGGAACACCACTAGTGACCAGCAGCCAACCCGAAAAGGATCCTTTTATTCCCACTATTTGCCTCCTGTCAATCAGCCAATGCTCTAACTATGCTAGAATCTCTCTTGTAATTCCATGGGCTCTTATTTTGTTTCGCAGCCTCATGTACAGCACCTTGTCAAAGGCCGTCTGAAAATCCAAGTACACAACATCCACCCATTCTCTTTTGTCTATCCTGCTTGTTATTTTTTTAATAAATTCCAACAAATTTGTCTGGCAAGATTTTCCCTTAAGGAAACCATGCTGACCTTGGCCTGCTTTGTTATGTGGCCTCAAGTATCCTCAAACCACATCCTTAACAATCTACTTCAACATCTTCCCAGTCACTGAAGTCAGGCTAACTGGCTTAATATTTCCTTTCTTTTGTTTCCCTCCCTTCTTGAAAAGTGGAGTGACACTTGCAATTTTCCAGTCCTCCAGAACCATGCCAGAATCTATTGATTCTTTAAATTTCATTGCTAATGATTCCATAATCCCTTCAGCTACTTCTTTCAGAACCGTGGGGTGTAGTACATCTGGTCTTGTCGACTTAAACACATTCAGACCATTCAACTTTCCAAGCATTTTCACCTAAGTAATAATGACAACACTCACTTCTGCCCCCAACACACAAATTAAAACACTTCATAGCTCGAAAAGTAAAACATGTAACCCTAGTTTACAGGACAAAAATAAATTGAAGAGAAAACAAAAAATGGTTAGCCTAACATGAGTATCATGGAAAATTCTGTAATCTATAAACAAGGAAATGACTGTAAGGCACTTGGAAAGTAACAAGAAGAACATTGGGTAGAATAAACCTGGAATTATGAAAGAGAAATAATATTTGACAACTTTGTGGGAATTTCCGAGATTGCTCCCAGCAGAAGAGTTAAGGGTGACGCAGATGATATGGTGTATTTAGATTTTTGCAACATATTTGATGCAGTTCCACACAAGAACTTATTAAGCAGAATTAGAGCACATTAAGGGTAGTATACTGGTATTTACTGAGGAATGATTAAAGGTCAGAAAACATACAGTAGGAATAAATGGGATCATTTACAAGTTGGGAGGCTATGACTTGAATGGTAAGGATGGACGTTAAAGCCCCAGATGTTCATGATACACATCACTAAATTGGATGAAGGGATAGGGCACAAAATAATCAAGCTACCTCATAATACCAAGCTAATTACGTAATCTTGGTTAGGTTATAAGGAAACCATACACAAGATAAGCAAATAGGCAAGGACATGGCAGATGGAATATAATATGGGAAATAAGAAAGGACATCCACCTTTGGGAAATTGGAAAAGCTGAATATTTTTTAAAAAATGACTGAAAAGATGCCAGTGCCCTCATATACAAAATGTGAAAGCTAACAAAGATTTAGCAAGCAACTGGGAAGCAAATGACACGTTGGGCTTTACTTCAAGAGAATTTGAGTAGTGTCATAGAGCACAGGAGCTCACTCAACCCACTTTGCCCAAGCCAATTATGAAGCACCCATCTGAAAAGAGTAGAGGCAACTTGTTCTGATTATTTTTCTCAGCATCTGGAATATTGTTTACTGATTTGTAGTTCCTACCCGGCGTAGGATATACTTGTGATGGAGTGAGTGCTGCAAATATTTTCCAGGTTGATTCCAGGGATATCAGATTTGTCAAGTGAGGAGGCTTGACCTATCCTTTCCAAATGTTACAATATTCTAAAGAGGCTGGATAGTTCAGATGTAGGGATGGTGTTCCTCCTGACTGGTTTGTCAGAGATCATCGTCTCAAGACAGGGACTGCTCATCTAGAACTGTGAAGAAATGAGGTCGAAGAGGGTAGTGAATCTTTGGAATTTGCTATTGAAGGGAAACTCAGTGGCAGAGTATATTCAAAGCGGAAACTGATAGATTATTACATATTAATGGAATCAAAGGATACAGAATTGATGCAGCAAAGACATGCTGAGCTAAAAAATCAGGCATGATTTCATGCAATAGCAGGGCTGGCACAAGAGACCTAATTCTGCATTACTTCTGTTTGCTACGCACCCTGTTTGTCTCCCTTTATCCTACATTGTGCTGTCGTGTTAACCTTTAAGGCAATTTCAGTATTCTCAAAAGCAGCTTGGAATCTTGTGAAGTAGAAGTATAGTTGCAACCAACGGTCAGCTCTCCACCAGCTTGTTACTATTATGGAATCTATAACCTCAGCCAAAATATGATTGTTCAGAAAACCTTCCTCATTAAATCTATACTGCTTCCCAAGTATTCTTCTTCTTCTTCTTAAGCCCATCACCCCTACTGGGGATATGCCACCAACAGCAGCTCGCCAGAGTCTTCAGTCTTGGGTCATTCTGTCAAGTTTTCCTAGCTGTAACTTACCTTCTTGGTGTACCCTTCCTCTCCCAGGGATGAGGTCGTTGGAACTTCTGTTAGTGTTTTTGTAGCACGGGGATTTTATGGGATGCCCAACCTTCCTCTTTTCTCAAACACAAAATACTCTGCAGATGCTGGGGTCAAAGCAACATGCACAACACGCTGGAAGAACTCAGCAGGTCGGACAGCTTCCGTGGAAACGAACAGTCAATGTTTCAGGCCGAAGGGTCTCCTCCTTTCTCAGCTGGGCTTGGGGCCGGCTATGGTGGATTTCCCAAGTATTCAAGGTACACATTTCCCAAAGAGTCCATGAACTAGCAAGTCTAATACTTGCAGGCAACCAGTGGCCTGCAAAGACTCTATTCCAACTGCTGAGATCCTGTCCTGATATTTTTACTGAGTCTAGGATTTATTTTATGGTCCCACTCAACCTTGGTGGAAAAAGCATTCTTACATTTACCCGATACATACCCTTCATAGTTTTGTATGTTATAGATCACTCCACAAGATTTTGTCTACATTAAGATTATTTCATATAGAATCAATAATTAAGTGTTTTAGTTACCAGAAGAGTCTAGAATCAGTGCCTCCTTCATTAGAACAGAAATTTGACAGAATGTTCAGCTTAGAGTCATAGAAAAGTACAGCACACAAACAGGTCCTTTGGCCCATCTAATCCATGCTGAACAATTTAAATTGCCTACTCCCATTGACCTGCACTAGGACCATTGTCTACCATACTCCTACTATCAAAGTACCTATCCAAACTTTTCTCAAACATTGAAATTGAGCTTGCATGCACCACTTGTGCTGGCAGCTCATTTCACTCTCATCCGACCCTTTGAGAGAAGAAGTTTCCCCTCAACTTCACCTTAAACTTTTGATCTTTCACCCTTATCCAATGACCTCTAGTTGTAGTCCCACTCAACCTCAGTGGAAAAATGCTGTTTGCATTTACCTCATCTATACCACTCATAATTTTGTATACTTCTATCAAATCTCCTCTCAATCTTCTATGTTCCAAGGAATAAAGTCTTAACCTATTCAATCCTTCCTTATAACTCAGGTCCTCTTTCAACTTTATTTACATCTTTCCTGTAGGTAGGTGACCAAAACTGCACACAATACTCCAAATTAGGCTGCGGCAATGTCTGAAACAACTTCAACATAATATCCCATCTCCTGTACTTAATACTTTGATGTATAAAGGACAACATGCCAAAAGCCTTCTGTGATGCCACTTTCAACGAATCATGGACCTGTATTCTACCACTCCTCAGTTCCCGACTGTTCACTGTTCAAGACCTACCCTGGTGGGTTCTGCAGAAGTGCAATACCTTGCACTTGTCTGCATTAAATTCCATCTGTTATTTTTCAGCTCATTTCTGCAGCTGGTCCAGATCCCGCTGCAAGCCACGATATCCTTTCTCTCTGTCCACTACATCCCCAATCTTGTTGATAGTCATCTGTAAATTTGTTAACCAGTTAACCACATTATCATCCAGATTGTTAATATAGATGACAAACAACGGACCCAGCACCAATTCCTGCGGCACTCCACTAGTCACAGGCCTCCAGTCAGAGAGGCAACCATCTACTACCACTCTCCGGCTTCTCCCACAAAGCCAATGTCCTCATCTTGAACGCTGAGTGGCTGAACCTTAACGACCAACCTCACAAGTGGGACCTTGTCAAATACCTTGCTAAAATCTATGTAACAAAGTACCCTGCCTTGCCTTGTTATGTGCCCATGGGTTTCGTTGACTGTGAGTGTCACTTTAAGAGATGCCTGGGTGAGGTGGGACTATGATACCAGTATAAGCTGCGACAGACCGCTGAGATTTTCAGTGCTGTAAGGAGAGAGAGGGTGGGAGGGAGGGAGGGGGAGAGAGAGGAGAGAGAGGGGAGAGAGGGGAGAGAGGGGAGAGAGGGGAGAGAGGGGAGGGGGGAGAGGGGGAGAGGGGGGAGGGGGGAGAGAGAGGGGGAGGGGGGAGAGAGGGGGAGAGAGGGGGAGAGAGGGGGAGAGAGGGGGAGAGAGGGGGAGAGGGGGGGGGAGAGGGGGGAGAGAGAGGGGGAGAGAGGGGGAGAGGGGGGGAGAGAGAGGGGGAGAGAGAGGGGGAGAGAGAGGGGGAGAGAGAGGGGGAGATACAGGCTCTGGACTGCAAGCTGCCAGTAGGAGCCTGGTTAAAATGGGAAAAGTCTGATACCTTCCCATGCCCAAAAGATTGGGTTGCTCAACAGAACATGGTGCATTGGATGTGGGACTGTCACTTCATATAATCCACACGTGGATTTTTGTTGGAATATCCTGTGGGACCACTGTTGTTAACCTTACCTGGATTCCGGTGTGTTATGTGGTAACCACTTGGAATAAGGGATATTTCTGTGACTGTTCCCCTGTGATGTTTTATGTGGATTTTGGAACGACTCGACGGATAAGATCTTCAGCAACTGTTATTTTGTTTTCCCAGCATGGAACCTGCGGAATTTCTTCGTAATCGGCTTCTCTCTACATTTTACAAATCTCTCCCCTCACTCATTTGTTCCGTGGGTTACTGAACCTTTCTACTTTGCCATCTGAATCTTAAGACTTTAAGAACTGTTCCTAAATGTGACTGTTTGGGAGCCACACACACGTTTACACGCATAACATTGTTATTTTCCGTTTATTTCGTTTAATCTTTTATATTTTGAGTAGACACTAATAAAGATAGTGGTTTTAACATTAAAACCTGGTTCAATTTGTGATCTATTGCTGCTGGTACGTAACAGCCTTGATCCACTTCCCTGGTAACTTCCTCGAAAAACTCTGTAAGATTGGTTAGACATGACCTACCATGCATGAAGTCATGCTGACTATCCTTAATCAGTCCATGTCTATCCAAATACTCTTATATCCTAGTCCCTCAGAATACTTTCCAATAACTTTCCCATGACCGATGTCAGACTCACCAGCTTATAATTTCCAGGCTATTTTTAGAGCCTTTCTTGAACAGCAGAACAGCATTGAATATCTTCCAATCCTCTGATACCTCAACTGTCACTAAGGATGATTTAAATATCTCAGCTATGGCCCTGGCAATTTCTGCACTTGCCTCCTGCATGGTCTAAGGAAAGCCTTGTCAGGCCCTGGGGATTTATCCACCCTAATTTGCCTCAGAACAGCAAACACCCCCTCCTCTGTAATCTGTACAGGGTCCATGAAGTAGCTGACACTTCTATAAACTCTCTGTCCATCTCCTGAATAAATATAGATGAAAAAAAATTAATTTAAGATCTCTTTAATCTCTTTTGGTTCCACACATGGATTACCATTCTGATCTTCCAGAGGACCAATTTTGTCCCTTGGAATCCTTTTGCTATTAACATATCTGTAGAATCCCTTAGGATTCTCCTTCATTTTGTCCGCTAGGGCAAACTCATGCCTTCTTTTAGCCCTCCTGATTTATTTCTTAAGTGTTCTCTTGCATTTCTTACACTCCATAAGCACCTCATTTGTTCCTACCTGCCTATATTTGTGATGTATCTCCTCTCTTTTTTAAAACAGGGCCTCAATATCGCTTGAAAACCAAGGTTCCCTACACCTGTTATCTTTACCTTTTAGTCTGACAGGCAAATTGTGAAATAAAAAAAAAACTGTTGTATTTGCGCACAACTACATATCAATTACATAAAAGCATGTCGCGGGAGATGGCTTTAACTGGTGTATTCACATTGCAGTGAGAGAGAGAAAACCATGCACATGCGTAGACAACAGCGCATGTGCCGACAACAGATCAATACGTAGTGCTAAGTTGGAGGTAGTTATTGCTCAAAAAGAAATAGATCTATACCTCCCCCCGTAGATTAGTGCAATATAAACTGTACATGTACAAAACATTCAATTTCCCTTTCGTAAACCCATATTCCAAATAAACATGCTTTCACGATAAGTCCATAATTAACTTCACAGTTCTAAAGGTTCAGACTTTTGAGTAGTGCTCTGTTTCTTTTAAAATAATGCTTCTAGACCTGTGGAGTGGCATCGGGTTTGGTAGATGTCTGGTCTAACACAACTTTCTCAGTTTCTGGTGTCATATTGCTGTCAGTGAGATCATCACTGAGAGGCAAGTCCAGTGACTGTAATGTGTCCATCTTGTTGGATACAGTCGACTCAGGCGTGTTCTTCGGTTGAGCATCCAGGATTTGGTCCACATGACATCTCCATGTCTGATCTCCAACATCCTCTGTGTACACCAGTGGTCCAGTTCCTGCAGCTATCCTACCGGGTGTCCACTTGTCTTTTCGGTAAACATGCAATAGCAATCCTGTCTAATCAGACACAGGGTTACCATGAGCTGACCATCCTTGCATGGTGATTTCACAGACTTTTGACAATGTCAGGTCATTCCTTGTTTCCCTTTGTATTTTGGAATTTACTACCAGCAACTGGTCCATTAACACAGTACGGAACATTTTTGCTGGGTATGAAGACTTCTTCAGTTGCCAATAGTAGAAGATTTGACAAGCCGTCAGTGTTGCTGTGCTGTTTGGTGCTCTTGAACTCTATGTCATAAGAGTGGGCTCCTAGGAATAGTGCCCAACATTGTAACTGGGTAGCAGTCATCACTGGAATTCCCTTCCTGGTTTAGAAAATAGACACATGGGGCTGGTGATCTGTCACTAGCATAAACTTTTGTCCGTAGATGTAGCAGTGGAACTTCTTTATTCCCCATATTAGACTAAGGTCTCTTCGGTCAATCTGTGACTAGTTGCGTTCTGCACTTGTCAGTGATCTTAAAGCAAAAATAATCAGGTGTTCAGATCCATCTTTCATAATGTGTGATAAAACGGCTCCAATGCCAGTCTGATGGGCAGGGTTAGGTCATAATGGGTGAGCAGTTCATCGGATGTTATTAGTCTCTGTGTTTCCTTGAATGCTTTTTCATATCTTTCTGACCATTCCCACTTTGCTCCTGTCTAACAGTGCATTCAATGGATGAAGCACTGCAGCAATGTTTGGGAGAAACCACTGGTAGCAGTTTACAAAGCCCAAGTATAAATTGAGTTGTGACACGTTTTCCGGTTTGGGTGCCTGCAGCACTGCTCCATTCTTCTTTTGTGACTTATGTAAGCCATGCTTGTCAATGACATGTCCACAATATGAGATTTCGTTCTTGAAAAACTCACATTTCTCTCTTCGTGAGCAGATTATACTCACTCAGCCTGGTAAGCGCTTTACCAAAGTTCTGGAGGTGCTCCTCATCATTTTTGCCAACCACGATGATGTCATCAAGGTAACACTGTGTTCCTGGGATACCTTGGAGCACTTGGCTCACTGTTCTTTGCCAAATTGCTGGAGTTAATGCGATGGCAAAGATGAGACAATTATACTGGAACAATCCCTTGTGAGTGTTGATTATAAGGAACTTCCTGCTTGACTCCTCAATCTTCATTTGTAGATAGGCTTGTGAGAAGTTGATCTTTGAAAACCTCTCCCCATCTGCCAAAGATACAAAAACGTCTTCTATTCATGGCAGGGGTACTGCACAATTTGCAGCACTGGGTTGATGCTCACCTTGAATACTCACAAATGCAAACGGTTCTGGCCTTCCCTTTCTTGATTACTGGAACAATGGGCATGGCCCAATCACTCCAACCCTGGTGAGAATTCCAAATGCCTCCAAGCTCCGCAGTTCAGCATCCACTTTCTGAAGTGGTGCACAAGGCAATGGACCCATTTTATGGACCTTGGTGTTGCTGTTTCATCCAGTTCAATTCTGGCCTTCCTGTCCTTGAGTTTACCAATCCCCTTTTCATAAGCATTAAGCAGCTGTGCCAGTCTCTGGTTAGTGCGACCATTTGGCTGTCGTTGCCCGCTGATGCCACACTGAGAGCTTTGATTGAGTGCCAGTCTAGTTGGATTTTTCTCAACCATTCATGTCTGAAAAGTGCTGGCCCACTTTTCAATACATAAAACTCTAACTGCGGTGTTTGGCCTCCATATATCACCTTCACTTTGCCTTTGGGGCACAGTTTTTCGCCTGTGTAGGTCTTTAGCATCACTAAGGTCTTCTCTAATGGTATCTTAGAAAAATGTCTGTTGTAGCCAGCTTCTGGAATTATAGGTAAAGCTAACCCCATGTCCAGTTCCATTTTCAGTTTTACACCTGACATATCTGCTGTGATCCATAGTACATTGCAATCTGCTTCAGTAATACTGTGCAGTTTTAGGCATAACGGTTCAGCTTTAAGTTGTCTGATTCTGTTTTACATTTGGTAACTTTTATGCATTTGCATAGTTCTGTGTTTGAGACTTTTTACTTGGTTGTGCTTTTTGTCTACCTTGCACATTCTCTGTATGTGATACTTTCTGAACAGCTTTTCTTTGAACCAAAAGTCAATTGCATTATGGGAGGATGTGAACATCTTTGGGTTTTTACACCATTCAGGGACACTTTGTGCATGTCTGACGTCCTTTTCTGCAGTTCAGCTGTATCCTTTATGAGATTGCAATGGTCAATGCCCAATGCCCATTTTAAGATTAGGTCTTTTTCTGACAGTAGCCTCTTTTGAATGCTTTGACTTTGCATGCCAAATACAAGCTAATCCCTTAATGCATCAGAAAGTGCACCTCTAACGTCACAGTACTGGGAAAGTTGCAATGTATTCAGAAATGTTTTCATCTTTTGACTGTTTACTTTTGTAAAATCTAAATCTCTCAGCTATTACCAGAGGTTTAGGGCTCAAGTGATTTTGTGAAATTGAAAGAGTTTGGTTGAATGTCTTGCTTGCTGGCTTCTCAGGGGTTACAAGGTTGTGTAAGAGACTACGTTCTTGGGCCCATTAAGCTAAGAAGTGTAGGGGCTTTCTTTTGCTCCTCCATACTGTTCATGTTACAATACAGTTGAACCCTCTTGATGTATGACTCCCAGCCTTCATTAGCGCTATCAAGTTCATCAACTTTCCTGATTGAAGCCATCACCACGTTATTTCACTTTAAATTCAATACGTCTTTCACTGTTACTCAAGTGTTCCTTTGTTAGCGCCTGTAACGGATTTCTCATGCTGCTTAACTCTCATTATTTTTTCCCATAACTGTTGGTGCAGTTCATATTTTCTGACATTCAGGTTCATACTCGTTGCCAATCTGTTGTGTCTATGCAGAACTACATATCGATTAAATAAGAGCACACATGCGTGAGATGGCTTTAACTGGTGTATTCACATTGCACAAGAGAGAGAACAATTCGCATGCATAGATGCACATGCGCAGATAACGGATCGATATGTAGTGCCAAGGGGAGGGGTATGCGGTCATTGCTCTAAATAAGCTAGGTCCACTCATCGCAAAAACTTTATCAGAATTGATGGTGGAGGACTGTTACCTGAATTTTAAAAGTAAGTGCTTAAAAAGTGAAGACTGCACTGGTCGCAAAGAAACGGATGGCAGAATCTACCAGTTGGATAGCTCTTTTAAAGTCTGCTTGCTACTGCACAAGTTGCCTCATTCTTTTCTACTAAATTCAAAAATTCCATATTGTATCAACCTGATATGAAAATACTTGGTATTGATAAACTGAGCTTTTCAATTAACCACTGACCAGTCCCTCATAATTTAGGTAATCCACAAATCATGCTATTGTTGTGGATATTTTGTGAGAAAAAAGACGAGTCTACAGCAACAATACAAAAGTTATTTACCTCTGGCTTAAGTGCACCCTTTGTGCAAGTCTGGCATAATGGAACATTGCGAGAGAACCTCAGTGGAAGATGTTGAGTACGATTTTGGCATGTTTGGTCGTCACAAACGAGCCAGCCCTAAAAATTGAACAAAACAAAAATGAAAATCTCTAAAAAGTTTCCTTTAGCCCCTTCTTTAAATACACAACCTCCAAAAGCTAACTGTTAAAATTCAGGCTTTCTGCGAAAATTTGGTTTGTATTCATAAGCAGAGTAAGTCCCTTAAGATTGAAAACCTCCAAGTAACACAGCACCAATATGTCTAGGATCAACACTTGGTAACTGTAGCTTATAGTATACCAGAGGTCGACATCAACATATTGATACTTTCAGAGGTCTATAATTTTATTTGAAGCCTAAGCGTGGACAAGGTACAACTTATGTATTAAATAATACATAGAAACAGTAAGAGAGAATGCAATAATGAAAGTATAATTTTAAAACAAAAGTAAGTCTACAAGGAATCCGTATCCTTATACTTTACACAGTTTACCAAGAATTTCAAATACTGTAACATAATCTTTAAAATTTCATGATGCAAAGCAGTTTCTCAGTCTAGTTGTAGCTTGGATCTTCAAAGGAAAATATCTTCTGTTAACAAGATGTTAGAAGACAAAGCATTGTATGTAAATGTGTGGACATTTAAACATATTCCACATCCCATCAGTTTGTTGAATGCTTCCCTGACGTAAATTTGTTGTGATACAAAATATATTTTGTCTCTTATCTAATTTATGTGTCAGTAGGACAATTTCCTCGATGACTTTTAAAGCTTCTTCTAACCTCTAGCTATAGATTCAACAGAAGGATTGGAATCTCTAGATAAACAGTTAACCATAGAGTTTCTGTCCACCTTATACTGAGGCCATGGCAGGAGACAAGGAGAAATCTCAAGAAATTCATTTTCTCTATTTGAAATTAGGATAAAGTGCTTCCATGTTTTTGGCTATTCCATATAATCTTGAACAAACCATGAGTAAGCAGGAATTCCCCAGGACAGTTTGAGAATACCCTTTTTCCAAATCTAAATCTACATCTGTTCTCCAGCGAAGTCAATATCAATATAGATTTTAAACAAAAAATTAAGCCTAAATCCAAAATAAAAAATGAAGCTCCTTTTAAACTGTTCATTAAGACAACCATATTCTTACAATTTATATTTTTATCAGCATCTTTCTTCTCCCACCCTCCACCATGAGCTCTGAAAAAAGTGCAGGTGGAGAAAAAAGGGGAAAGACAACAAATTAAGGGACAAACAGCTTTTCTATTTGACAGATTTTTGCAATGTATGTCAACCAATTTACTAGATTTTACAGAGATTTTTCCAAATAGGCTCAATTGGCCATTTGACTTATTGATCTGTTCATTTCAGTAATCATCTAGCTCTGTCACAAGAACATTGAAAGGATAATAACAAGGAACATCAGACTCTTACAGCAGAATTGGTTAAAAGCAAGGAGAGACTCTAATTTACACAAATTTTATAATAAGTGGATTACTAAAAGTTCACAGTATTTCTTCTGAAAATGTCCCTTATTGTTCAATTGAATGCAGAGAAAGTCATGATTGAACTGTGCACTAGAACTGTAGCTATACCTACATAATACTACTTTTTCCTTTCTCCTGAGTGAAATTAAAATAATTGCTGCTTAGCATTCTTCCTTCAAATTAGTTGCAAAAGGTGAACCAGTAATGGCTGACATGTCCATGGCCTTAAACAGTGATGGCTTACAGCTGAAACATAGGAAGTAAAGCCTGACTGTTTATAACTTTCCCTTTCTTCTTCTGTATATTCCCCTTCACCTTTGGGATCATTGTTTTGTTAAATCATTGTGCAGTTCCTAAGTCCACTCACCACGGCACAATATGCAATAATGAAGATTTTGACTCATTGTGTCAATCAATTTCCATTTCAACTTTTCCGGAGCAGACCCCAAATAATAAGCAGCATCTACGAGAGATCAACTACAAAGACATCTTATCCCTCCAAAGTGCATTAATGGTACTTTATCATGTTCTACGAATTATTCGTGTACATGGCCTATATTGTTATTCCCTGAAACAAACTATCAACTTAATTTGCTGCTTATGATGTATATCTGAAAGAAGAAATTTGCCCTTTGGGAGAAAGAAGAAAGAACCTTAGAAAGAAACATACCAATAGGAAACAGTTTTAGCCCATTACTCATTAATCAGCACATGACATAATTCATCTCCAAGGTATGGTAGATCATCCATTCTCAAATATCACCCAACTTACAGTCTTCCACTGACACACTCAACATCAAACCTAGAGAAACAAACCACCTTCAGTGGTAAATCTTTTCAAAATACACGTCCTTTGAAATAAATACACAATATAAGAAAAGGAGCAAGATTTTTGCCTGCCTGAGTGCCGTTCAGTTCAACAATTATTCCGAATGGAGTGCAAACCGAAGTAAACATGATAGAAATCTCATAATTAGAAAAAAGATTATCACATTCATCCATTATGATTATTCTGGTATTTAATTTTCTGGGCATTGAATATATTCAAAAGATTTAGTGTTTAAGCCATTTAGAAGGCAGCGGTTCCCAGTGGCGGCCTGCATCAAATTATCTTTGGATTTGCACTCGAGCACCTAGTTTAATATCTTACAAAATGGTACCTTGTGAAAAATTACCTAAAATGAAAATTTACAGTAAAGTGATAAAGCAAAGAATAAAAGCAGAAGAAATAAAAAGAATGGCATTTTCAGAAGCCCATGACATTCTGCTCTAATGTACAATGACAAGTTCTATTCATTTGCCTCAATTCAAATGTCAGTGAAGATGTAGTGTACAGTTACAAATACTGATAACTTTTATTTCTACAGGGCTGACAAGTGTATCAGGTACATGGAAATAGCACATTGGATATCTTATAGGCAGAAGAATGCTTACTGGCCAGGAAAGATTTAAGTTGGGGCTCAGTCATAGTTGAAGAGTATTTTTTTTTATACATAAACAGGTTAAAAAATGCCTAGATAATTGGTCCCATGGGACTAGAATACATCTGAAAATACAATATGAAATGTTAAAGCAGGTATTGACGTAGGAAAGGTGAGAAAACAAGGAGTATGTTGTCATCAATATTGTAGTGCAAAGCAGAGTTCTGAAACGTCACGACAGTACAAATATCTATGTCAGGATGCTGTTCATTGACTATATGTAGCTTAGTGTTTAACACCATCATTTTTACAGTCCTGATCGAAAAACTACAGAAACTGGGCTTCTATACCGGCCTCTGCAACTATACGCTTGACTTCTTAACCAGAAGACCACAATTGGTGTGGATTGGAAATAACATCTCACATCACTGACAAACAACACTGGTGCTCTTCAGGGATGTGTGCTTAACCCATTGCTCTACTCTCTGTATGGCTAGGCATAGCTCAAATGCCATCTATAAATTTGCTGATGATACAACCATTGTTTGCAGAATCTCAGATGGTGTCAAGAGGTCGTACAGGAGAGAGATATACCAGCTGGTTGAGTGGTGTCGCAGCAACAATCTTGCACTCAACATCAGTAAGACCAAAGAGCTGATTGTGGACTTTAGAAAGGGTAAGGCGAGGGAACACAAACCAATCCTCATAGAAGGTTTAGAAGCAGAGAGAGTGAGCAAATTCAGGTTCCTGGGTGTCAATACCTCTGAGGATCTAAACATGTCTCAACGTATTGATGTAGCTATAAAGAAGACAAGACAGTGGCAATATTTCATTAAGAGGATGAAGAGATTAAGTTTATCACCTAAAACACTCGAAACCTTCTACAGGTATACCGTGGAAAGCTTTCTGACTGGTTGCATCAACGTCTGGTATGGGGAGGAGGGGTTACTGTGCAGGATCAAAGTAAACTTCAGAGAATGGTAAAATTAGACAGCTCCATCATGGGTACTAGTCACCATAGTATCCAAGACATCTTCAAGGAGTGGTGCCCCAACAACTATTTAATATACATATATATTTACTATAATTCAGTTTTTTTTCTATATTTATCATGTATTGCATTGTACTGTTGTCACAAAGTGAACTGATTTCATGACAAATGCTGGTGATATTAAACCGGATTCTGATTCTGAACAACACTCCAAAACCAAAAGCTATGGATGAACCAGGAGGTATGTCATCTGCTGAAGGCTAGGTCTATGGCAATCAAATCTGGCGACCCAAGCCTGTACCAGAACCCCAGGTATGATTTGCGGAGGGCTATTTCAAAGGCGAAGAGACAATTTTGAACGAAGTTGGAGGCGACATTGGATGCACGGTAACTCTGGTGGGGTTTGCAAGGCATTGCTTCCTACAAAGCGAAACCCAATAGCATGAATGACAGCAATGCTTCACTACCAGATGAACTCAATGCCTTCTATGCCCACTTTGAAAGCGATAACACAACTACAGCTGTGAAGATCCCTGCTGCACCTGATGACCTTGTGATTTCTGTCTCAAGAGGCCAATGTTAGGCTGTCTTTAAAGAAAGTGAACCCTCGCAAGATGTAAGGTCCAGATGGAGTACCTGGTAAGGCTCTGAAAACCTGTGCCAACCAACTACAGTAAGTATTCAAGAACATGTTCAACCTCTCACTGCTACAGGCGGAAGTTCCCACGTTTCAAAAAGGCAACAATTATACCAGTGCCTAAGAAAAATAATGTGAGCTGCCTTCATGACTGTCGTCCAATAGCACACACATCGACAGTGATGAAATGTTTTCAGAGGTTGGTCATGACTAGACTGAACTATTGCCACAAAAGGTCAATGGCAGACACAAGTTCAATGGCTCTCCACACGGTTTCAGACAACTTGGACAGCACAAACAGCTATGTCAGGATGCTGTTCATCGACTATCACTCAGCATTTAATACCATCGCTCCAACAATCTTGATTGAGAAGTTGCAGAACCTGGGCCTCTGTACCTCCCTCTGCAATTGGATCCTCAACTTTCTAACTGGAAGACCACAATAATCTGTACGGATTGGTGATAACATATCCTCCTTGCTGACGATCAACACTGTACGTGATTAGTCCACTGCTCTACTCTCTATATACACATGACTGTGGCTAGGCATAGCTCAAACACCATCTACAAATTTGCTCACGAGAGAGCGTACAGGAGTGAGATATGCCAACTAGTGGAATGGTGTCGCAGCAACAACCTCGCACTCAGCGTCGGTAAGACGAAAGAGCTGACTGTGGACTTCAGGAAGGACAAGACGAAGGAACACATACCAATCCTCATAGAGGGATCAGAAGCGGAGAGAGTGAGCAGTTTCAAGTTCCTGGGTGTCAAGATCTCTGAGGATCTAACCTGGTTCCAACATATTGATGTAGTTATAAAGAAGGCAAGACAGTGGCTATACTTCATTAGAAGTTTGAAGAGATTTGGTATGTCAACAAATACACTCAAAAACTTCTGTAGATGTACTGTCAAGAGCATTCTGACAGGCTTCATCACTGTCTAGTATTGGGGGGGGGCTACTGCACAGGACCAAAAGAAGCTGCAGAGGGTCATAAATTTAGTCGGCTCCATCTTGGCACTAGCCTACAAAGTACCCAGGACATCTTCAGGGAGTGGTATCTCAGAAAGGCAGCGTCGATTATTAAGGACCTCCAGCACCCAGGGCATGCCCTTTTTTCACTGCTACCATCACGTAAGAGGTACAGAAGCCTGAAGGCACACACTCAGCAATTCAGGAACAGCTTCTTCCCCTCCGCCATCCAATTCCTAAATGGATGTTGAACTATTGGACACTACCTCACTTTTTAAAATATGCAGTATTTCTGGGGGGTTTTTTTGCACGTTTTAAAGTTTATTCAATATACACATACTGTAATTGGTTTATTTTTATTATTATTTTATTTATTTTTCTCTTCTATATTGTGTTGCATTAAACTGCTGCTGCCGTGTTAACAAATTTCACGTCACATGCCGGTGATAATAAACCTGATTCTGACTCTGACTCTGGCATTGCTGAGTCCTTACCCCCAGCATCCTGGAGGTAGTGTGGTGGGGGTAACCACTGATAAGAAATGAATGGGGCAGCCATGTGAATTTTCTGGAAACAAGAAAACAGCAACACCAGGAATTCTGCAGCAGATGACTCACCTCCTGCCTTTCCAAAAGCCCCTCCACGACTACAAACTAAAAGAATATTATGCTCCATCGGCATCCCAACCACTATCCCATAAATTCATCCCCCCACCAATGTCCATTTGGCTACAGTGTGAACCGCGTACACAATGCACGACAGCAACTCATGAAGTATCCTACGCTAGCACTTTCTAAACATGACCACTACCATCTGGAAGGTCAAACTTCCAAGTTCCCCTCAAACCAATCTTAACCTGACTTGTAGTATTCTTTAGAATCAAAATCAGGTTTAATATCACCAACAAATACCGTGAAATTTGTTAACTTTGCAGCAGCAGTACACTGCAATACAAGATAACACAGGAAAAATAACTGAATTAGTACATGTGTACATCGCATAGTTAAATTAAGTAAGTAGTGCAAAAACATAAATAAAAAAGCAGTGAGGTAGTGTTCATGGTTTCAATATCCATTCAGAAATCAGATGGCAGAGGGAAAGAAGCTGTTCCCGAGTCACTAAGTGTGTGCCTTCAGGCTTCTGTACCTCCTTCCTGATGGTAACAGTGAGAAGAAGGCATGACCTGGGTGCTGGGGGCCCTTAACGATGGACGCTGCCTTTGAGGCACCACTCCTTGAAGATGTCTTGGATACTACGAAGGCTGGTACCCATGATGAAGCTGACTAATCTTACCTCTCTCTGCAGTTACTTCAACCGTGTGCAGTAGCCCCCTCTCCGCACCCCCCCCAAATACCTGATGGTGAGGCAGCCTGTCAGCATGCCTCTATGAAAGTAAAGGCTGTGACAATCTTTTGTTTCACCCCATCTGCTGGTTAGATGATGACAGAAATAAATTGACCTTTCACAAAAAACTGTTGATCTGGAAGATTTCTTTATTGAACATGTGCAGGCACTAAATTATACCTTTATCATAACTGGAAACATTAACCAAAATGAAAGAACATTAACCAAGATAGTTATAGAAGTAGGTCTTGCTTTTTGCAACAGTCCAGGTAAGGAACTAAAAAAAACAAGCGTGTGTTTGTTACCTCAGAAATCGTCCAACTTGGTTCCAGATTGATGCCAAAGGACTGCATCTAGTTGATGTCAAATTTAAAGCAGCATTGGGCTCACATAAACCTGGCTTGCTTAGGATCTCCTAACTACTGTGCACATTTTCAGGCATACTTATACAAAGTGTTAGTGCTTCCGCACAATTTCAGAATGACAAGACCACATGAAAATGGTCAGAGAAGCAAGTAACTGCCTTCTGATAGTTAAGGCAACTGCTATAAAATGATAAAATCATTGAATTATTCAACATGAAAACAAGCCATTTGGCCCAATTCGTCCATACCAACCAGAGGGCACCCTTCCATATTAACCCCGTTATGCAGTTTGGAGATCACTGAGGCTCTCTGAGAGGATTCTGGGAGGCAGAAGTAGTGTGCATGAACCTCATAGGCTGTGGAATGGGGCTTGAGCCAATATTCGACTCTATTTCGCCGATTAAAGCGGCAAGGGAGATAGAAACTTCGAGGCGAACGCAGAAGTTTGCAGACTGTTTGGGTCTGCAGTCTCCAGGAGACAGAGGCAACGTGTGGAAACCTCATGGTGAGCAGGCTGCTGGACAGGGTGAGTCGATGTTTGACTCCATTTTGCCGATTAAAGTGACGAGTGAGATTGAAACATTGAGGCGAATATGGAAGGTGTGTGGTGGCTGCCTGTCCTTTGATTGCTGGGTTCACTCTGCTACCAGAGAGGGGAGAGCCTGCCACTGTGCCTGGAGAACTTACCCAGGTTTTCTGCATTTTGGATATGGACTTCGACTGTAGGCTTTCTTGAAAAATAAGTCTTATAGTTTTTTATATTGTGTTTTTTGCCCAATCTTTTGCGTTTTTTTGTGTGGGGGAGGAGGATTTAGGGGACCAAGGTACCTGGTCAGATTTTGTTTTTTTTTGTGCCGGGGGGGGGTGCAGATTTGAGGGTTGATGATTGTGCTGCCTTTCTTTTCTTTCTTGGTTTCATGGTTACCAGGAGAAGACGAATTTCAAAGTTGTGTACTTTAATAATAAATGCACCTTTGAAGGTAGTACTCTGCTCAGGTCTGACCAAGGTTTTCTCAACCTGGGTACAAGACTTTGCTAAAGGCTTTATTCAAAGTCAATGTAAATCACAACCACTGTCCTGCTCTCATCGACACACTGTTATCTTTTCAAAGGGTTCAATCACATTGGTCAGACAGGATCTTCCCTTGACAAAACTATGTTGGCTGCATCTAATTTTCCCTGCTATACCAAGTGATCACTAATCCTCTCCCTCAGAATGTTTTTGTATCTTCCCTACCACTGAGGTTTGGCTCGCAAGTCTATAGTTACCAGACTGACCTCTGCCCTTATTGAAAAGGTAGCCAAATTTGCTCTCCTCCAATCATTACGTACTTCATTTGTGCATTGGGGAACAAGTAATTTCTTTCTTGGCCTCCCACTGCAGCTTGGATTAAATCCAATCTAGTCCTGGTATTTGTTCATTTTTAAGCCCACAAATGTATCATACCCCCTCCTTTTGAGCGAGACCTACACTCAATTTTCACTTCCCTCTTCACTAAATTCTCCAACTGTAAAGTCTGTTTCCTTTGTGAATACCGATGAAAAATATTTAATTTGGACCTCATCGATATCTTCTGACTATGCACATATTGCTCATGTTGCCCTTTATGGGTTCAATGTTTCATCCAATAATTCTTTTGCCATTTAGTGATCACCCAATTTAAGAAATTTCACTGGAATGGCCAGAACTTTATCCATTCACACACAAGTCTCTGCAGTATATTTCTGGCGAATTTTAGAAACCACCTCAGATAGTGTCAGCTAGAGTGCAGAGATGGGTAATTGTCACTGGCTGATGATATTGAAATATTATATACAAGCGTGGACCATACATGGTCCTATATATTGGCTGCAATTCGGTGCACTTCCATGTGAGAACCAAGGTGAAAACATTTTGGAATATATGGACAGTACTCCAGTCACAGCTAACCATGAAGTAACATGATACCATCCAGCACGCAGGGGAAAGAAAATGTTAAGAAAGTAAATATTTCTTATGATGAACATGTTGCAAGGGAAAGGTAAAAGTTAAGTACCCAGAATGGTGTGGTTATTTGGGGATTTGACAACTGTGCTCACAGGAAGGGTCGTTAGTCTAAAGCAGTTGTACAAAGGACACCAACCCATATTCTGTAAGTTGCCAAAGGTTTAGTTTGGTTGCCTGGAATAGGCCAGAATAGAAGCACATTTCACAGTCATTACTGTCCCTTAAAAATGTTGCCGTCAGTTGGCTGAAAGGATATATGAAAATGTTCCTTAATTAGTCTGTTGTTTATTGTACTTTTGCAACTATGTGAACTTTTATCCAAATGAAGGCAAGACATATGATTCCATTGTTCACCTTTCTACAATAATTGAGTGACAAAAATGAACTTCAGTGGTACATGGATCTTCCATTTCCAAACTATAATGATTTTTAGAGACTATAATGATTTTTAGAGTGAAATGTATCACCACTGTGACCTCAAACATAACTAGCAAATGCACATGGTCTTGCAGATCCTATGAAATAAGACATGTTTTTATGAACACGTTTAAAAGATTAAATCCTGTACTGGAATTGCTAAAGTATAAATAGTCTAAGTTTCAAAAGAACATAATACAGGGCAGGGATCACTGCTGCCTAGCATACAATGAGCTTAGTATGGAGGTCTTGATTGTCAAGCATTCTTTTCAAAAATGAGGCCCAAACCATACATGTGTTAATCTTCATCATAATTTACTATTACTATCAAGAGTGGATGTGCTGGTTGAAAAGTTGGGGTGTAGCCCATGGCAGGGCAGACATTTATGGAAAAGAGTACAGTAGATTTAAAAGGTGGGGGGGTGGGGGGAAACACAAGGTGATAGGTGAAACTGGGAGGGGGAGGGGTGAAGCAACGAGCTGGGAAGCTGATTGGTAAGAGATACAGGGCTGGAGAAGGGGGAGTCTGGTAGGAGATAACAGAAAGACATGGAAGAAAGAAAAGAGGGGAGGAGCACCAGAGGGAAGTGATGGGTAAGCTAGGAGATAAGGTGAGAGAGAGAAAAGGGACATTTAAAAGAGAATTTAGTGAAGAGGGAAGTGAAAATTGAGCGTAGGTCTCGCTCAAAAGGAGGGGGTACTTGCCTGCCCAGCGCCTCCGTCTGGTGCCCCTCCCCTTTTCTTTCTTCCATAGCCTTCTGTCCTTTCCTATTACATTCCCCCTTCTCCAGTCCTGTATCTCTTTCACCAATCAACTTCCCAGCTCTTTACTTCACCCCTCCCCATCCCAGTTTCACCTATCATCTTGTGTTTCTCCTTCCCTTCTCCCACCTTTTAAATCTACACCTCACCTTTCTTTTCTCCCGTCCCGCTGAAGGGTCTCGGCCCAAAATGTCAACTGTACTCTTTTAAATAGATGCTGCCTGGCCTGCTGAGTTCCACCAGCATTTTGTGTGGATTTTCTTGGATTTCCAGCACCTGCAGATTTTCTCTAGTTTGGGTAGCTCATGGTGACTGGTGGAGGTATGAGAAAGAATTGACCAAGCCTTTGGTAAGGAAAGACTGGGTGAGGACATAGCAGAAAGAAGATCACATAGAATGGGGTAGGACCAGAAAACCTTGAAGAAAGAAGCTGGTTCAGGAGAAAGGATTATGGTTTAGGGGGATAGCAGAGAACAAGGGCAAGCAAGTGTGGGTGGGGGGGGGAATAAAAAATGTAAGATACTTAAGGAATATGATCCACTGTTGTTGGTAAAATCTCAAGAGGGCATAGAGAGGGTGTATAAGAATGAGGTCGATTGGATTTTTGAAGTAGTGTCATATTAACCTCGCATGGAACATCAGCAAAACCAAGAACTGATTGTGGACTTCAGTAAGGGGACTTAGGGAGAACACACATCAGTCCTCATTAAGGGGTCAACAGCAGAAAGGATGAGTGGCTTCAAATTCCTGGGTGTTAACATCTCAAAATAACTATTCAGTCCAATACATTGAGGAAATAACAAAGAAGGCATGCTAGAAGCTCTACTTTATCAGATGTTTAAGCAATTTTGATATGTTAACAAAGACTCTTGCAAATTTCTAAAGATGTACATTAGACAACCTTCAGATTGAATACACAACAGCCTGGTATAAAGGCTCCAATGCACAGAATTGCAAGAAACTGTAGAGCAGGGATTCCCAGCCTTTATTATGTCATGGACCCTTACCATTAACCAAGGTGCACGTGGACCCCAGGTGTGGCACCCCTGCTGCAGAGGGTTGTAGACTTAATCTGCTCCATCACAGGCATAACTCTTCCAACTATCAACAGTACCTTCAAGAGGCAATGCCTCAAGAAGGCAGCATCCATTAATTAGGACCCTAACCATCTGGGACATACGTGCTTCTTGTTACTACCATCAAAAAAATCGTACTAAAGCTCCACACTCAACAATTCAGACCAACACACACAAAATGCTGGAGGAACTCAGCAGGCCAGGCAGCATGCATGGAAAAAAGTACAGTTGATGTTTCGAGCCGAAACCCTTCGGCAGGACTGGAGAAAAATTGCTGAGGAGTAGATTTGAATGGTGGGGGAAGGGGAGAGAGAAATACCAAGCGACAGGTGAAACTTGGAGGGGGAAGGATGAAGCAAAGAGCTAGGAAGTTGAATGGTGAAAGTGACAGAAGGCCATGGAAGAAAGAAGAAAGGTGAGCGAGGGGGGGTGGGGAAGGAGCACCAGAGGGAGGCGATGGGCAGGCAAGGAGATAACATGAAAAAGAGACAAGGGGATGGGAAATGGTGAGATGGGGGTAGGCATTACTGGTAGTTTGAGAAATCGATATTCATGCCATCATGTTGGAGGCTACCCAAATGGAATATAAGGTGTCATGCTCCAACCTAAGTGTGGCCTTATCCAACAGTAGAGGAGGCCATGGATGGACATATTGGAATGGGAATGGGAAGTGGAATTAAAATGGGTAGCCATTGGGAGATCCTGCTTGTGCTGGTGGATGGAGCATAGATGCTCAGCGAAGCGGTCTCCTAATCTACGTTAGGTCTCACTGATATACAAGAGGCTACACCGGGAGCACCAAACGCAGTATATGACCCTAACAGACTCACAGCTGAAGTGTCGCCTCAGCTGGAAGGACTGCTTGGGGGCCTGAATGGTAGTGACGGAGGTGGTGTCGGAGCAGGTGAAACAATTGTTCTGCTGGCAAGAAACAGGTTTTCCCCCTCCACTATCAGATTTCTGAATGGTCTATGAACACTACCTCATTATTCCTGCTTTCACACTATTTATTTCGTAATTTATAGTAATTTTATGTCTCAGCAATATACTGCTGCTGCAAAACAACAAATCACATCGTACAAGATAGTGGTAATAAACTTCATTCTGATTCACCTCAGACTCTCAAACAGCAGTATAGATGTGAACACACTAAATGTCAACCAGCTCTCAACCCTGTTGTTAAGACTCTATGTTAGTGTTTGAGACTCTTGTTAGAATTTAACACATGCCATTAGATGAGCAGTATAAGCCATTCAATATCATCCTGTATACCAAGTTTCCTATGAAATGCATGCACGCCAAAATCCTTGCAATTTTACCCTGTGGTCTTCTGCACAAGCCCAAAAATGGCAATCCAAGTACAGAAGTTTGGGCATCTCAATCAATCTCATCCCTTCAGAAGCAGACAATTACCTGTTCAGAACAGAGATCCCAGTGATTTTCCTTCCACTCCCATCGACCAGCCTCCCCATGCCCCACTCTGCCCCAGGATCCTTCAATGCAACATATCATACCCCAAACTAAAATACTGAAAAATCATTCATAACTCTACCACATTTGGCAACTCAACATGGGCAAGAAGAATGTCAAGGGTGTGTTACTTTGCACAACATTTACAACTTCTCACAAACTTCCCAGATCATATTTAGCTTTTGTTGCAGAAACCTTCATTTTTAACCAGCATGGAAACAAGCTTCAAAGTATTCAAAAAAAAAAACAGCAACCTCCATGCACTCACAGCTGCTCTCGACAGTATTTCTTTCTACTGATAAAAACCAGTGAGGTTAGTTTGTATGGACATCCTACTAGTTACAATAACATGAAAGAAGTGTTTTTTTCTAATAACCTCTGTAATTAACACCTAAATGAATATGTTTATACATACTATCTGTTAATCTTTCTTTACAAACTGCAACAATAGATGTAACGACTATTCATGAAGATTAAATATAAACGTCAGTGTAAGGAGCTATTTTGAACAGTTATTAATAGAACAGTATATCTTTTTCGTTTTGCTTTGATAATTAGATCTCCAGTACAGATCAATTTCAATACCATAATTCAAAGGAAATTTATTTTTCTAACCAACTTCAACATGTGCTGTGCAGCAGCAAGAGGCAGATAATATTGTCACATATTACAGCACTAATTTTGAGCTCATTTATTATTTGATTTTTGCTTTAGAATTTCCATATCACTTGAGGAAATTCAGTATATTTTCCTTTGTTCTTATCTAAAAGTACATTTGTTTAAAATCAGGGGAGGATTGTATTTATTGATGTCTTTTATGATGGATAGAAATCTCAAATGTTAGCTCTAAATTGGTCTGACCCAAACTTAAGATTTAATGCTGAAAAGTAAAGTCAAAACACAATTTTATAAAGTGTGGGGGAACTGAAATGCTATGCTTGATTAGTTATAGGTGACTACCATTCATTCCAGCATGTAGCTAAGAGCTGGAGAACTCGTGTAAAATTACTTGGTTGTAAATAAAACTTATCTCTACTCATAATTATAAAGTCTACTTTAACTTCTGGGTGCAATACCAACTGTGTTATCTTCAGGGCGGTATGTAATACAACTTTTGAGATCTTCAAGCAGCAGCTTGGGTCACGTAGCCTCAAAGTTGTTAGATGTACACAAATGTATGAATGGGACAACATGCAACAAATGATTAATTTCCTGTCCCAAAAATATTTTGGACTGTTTTACATTGCCAGGACTGAAAATCCCAACTAAATTACCAAGCTTTATCCCGATAAATATACCCAAGATGGAGAAAATCTAAGCCAAACTGATTCCTGGCCACAAAAATGAAGATCAAAAGTAATACACTAAAGCATTCCAAGATGAATTAGAAACAGAATGAGAATTAGATTTAATATCACTGGCACACATTGTGAAATTTGTTGTCTTTGCGGCAATGCAATGCACAATGATAGTGAAAAAATGAATTATGGTAAGTATATGTAAGAGTTAAATTAAATAAGTAGCACAACAATAGAAATAAGAAGAGATTCAATGTCCATTCAGAAATCGGATGGCAGAGGGGAAGAAGCTGTTCCTGAATCGTTGAGTGTGTGTCTTCAGGCATCTGTACCTCCTTCCTGATGCCAGCAATGAGAACATGGTATGACCTGGGTGATGGTGGTTCAAAGAAGCTTTAAAGCAGTTTTCTATCATACAACAGATGCAAGCCTCTTGATCAGCTGACTATTACAGTAAATCACCAAGTCACACACACATATTGCCAAACAGGTCACTACTGATTGCACACCAGTGATATGGGTACAAGTTGAACCAAGAACAACTTTAAGGCAACATCCTTCAAATTCATTTGCACGATATATATAGCAAAAGTAACAGTGGGGCAAATGTTTAATTTCTGGAACTTAAGAGCCATAAAGTAAGGTAACATAAACAATTTAAAAATATTTGGAATGAACGTGGAACTTTTCAAATTCAAATAGGTAACGAGGCAGTAAACTTCTCGCAGATACCAGTCCTGATTATTATCCTGCAAGTCAGTCAGTGGTCCTGGACTGGTTTATTTAAAAAACAAGTGAAAATACTTAAGGGAAATTGGCAGTAATTAAAATTAGAACTGCAGATCTAACATTAATACAGCACGTTAACATTCTTTGAAGAGTGATTAGTTAGTCCACACTTCAAAAGTCCTGGTTTCTGGTTTGAAATTGCAAGATCACTTTAGGTGTACACATTTAATTGTGAATGCTGCCCAAAATATTTTGAAGTTTTCTAATTTGTTTGAAGATATTATGCTATTT
The DNA here is from genome assembly GCF_963921235.1 of Mobula hypostoma. Taxonomy (NCBI): domain Eukaryota; kingdom Metazoa; phylum Chordata; class Chondrichthyes; order Myliobatiformes; family Myliobatidae; genus Mobula; species Mobula hypostoma. The sequence goes on along the minus strand of NC_086102.1, from coordinate 61,265,437 downwards.
CAGGTGATTCAAGTCTTGTGTGTTAATTCAATTATTTTTCATTTAAGTATTCTGCTCTTGATATCCTACCAATGGGGAAAGAAACATCTCATCTGCATCATCTCGATATATTTATTGACTTGGCTGGTTAATATTACAGTATGGTGCTTCTGAACAAGTTAGATGTATGCAATGGGTCCACCTAGATGACCTTCATTTCTATAAAGCATGGCTATCGAGTAATTCCTAGACCCAGGCATGCTATCACCCATGGTGCATGCATAAGGACAGGCACTGAAGGTGTGCTTTGATTATGGAAAACACATTCTTGTTTTGACAAAGAGCAGTGGAAAAAAGCACAGTAAAATAATTACACATTTTAACATGAATCACTTGGAAGCCAGGAACTAAATATTTTCTCAGTGTAACTTGGTTGTGTATGCAACACTGCATACCAGGTCAAGAATGCTGCAATTTGTTACATTCATATTTTAAGCTGTTATCTTGACCTAACTTTTCAGTTCAGAAATCATTTGACTTGTTTACAAATAGTAGACAACCTGTGATTATACACTAATTTTACTTTTATCCGAGTCTGCGTCTGGAGTTCTCAAAGACTTCTATTAAAATGAAGAGAGACACAAAATTAAGCAAGCACAAATCAACCCCTGCCATCACAAATCAAAACTTGAAATCTTGTTATCATTTTGAGAAGGAAGAATTCACCGCCCCATAAATACCAACACACTGATGATCTGCAATAGACAACACCCAAAACCAAATTTATTTTAGTGGGAATTATTCCCCTTGAAATCTGCCTCAGCAAAAAATAATGTCGCACTGTATCAACGCATGATGTCGTACTAAATTAATGCAGAGTCATGCCGATGAGCAGTACAGAAAACTTTCATAGGAAGTACATTTTTTGTGACACATCTTTATGTACTGTACAATTTCAGATTATTTTATAACTATCTGGGTAACACACAAATGAACAGGCTGCATATCAAGAAGCATTAACCTCTTCTTCCCGTGTTCTTCCTAACTTGACCCATAATACAGATATCACCATCAGATTACTTCATCCTGACATAGATGTTCATCACCAAGTTGGTTTAATGTCCTGGAACTTCCCACCTTACAATCCTGGGCAATTTGTATCATTGCAAGATCTCTTGTTACTCACTTCTACCTTGTTAGGATTATTGGTGATATCCAACAAAATACAACAAATGGAATCCCCACCCAATCAGTATAGTTATGCATCCCTAACTTAGGGAAGGAAATATCATTTCATCCAATCACCATGCATCAAATCCTCTCCCCTTGGTCTTTGCATTCCCAAATTGAATTGCTCCAGTAACAGTAACCATACATTTTAATTGCTAAGCTCTGGAATAACCTGTCTGAACATTTCTGCCTTCTAAACTTTGGCTGTGTATATTGATAGCCCCTTTCCTAGCATGACTTATTTACATTTGATAACCCCTGTGAAGCTCTTTGCAGTGATCAGGCTGCATGTGAAAGGTGCATAAATAAGTTATCTGTGACTGATAAACCCATTTGGATGAGACATGAGGGAACATTCAATTAATATACAGTGATTCAGCGTACATGCCAAAAAAAAAATCAAAGTGGCTACAACTAGCAAGACTTCGTGCACTCTTACTTGTCCAATGTGCTACATCAGGCTGAAGTTCACTAAATGTAATGGCTTTCATTCACTGGCCGTTCAGCAAACACTCAAGGCCTGGATGTTGTCTTCCTTATCAAACATGTTTTGCTACAATCCTATTTATATTGAAGGGAGATATTAAATCCAGTAAAGTCAGCTGCTTGAACTGAGCCTGAGGAGTTAAAACGCCAACATATTTAGAAGAGAATGACAAAAGAAATATATGCTGTCTTAAATGCTACAAAAGTAACAGGCTCTGAAATACCAGTTTGTCATTTGACTTACTGGTCTTAGCTTTTTTAAAAAAAAAGCAGACTCTATAAGTCAAGAGAGTGAAAAGATAATAAGCCGCTTCAAACTCATAGTGCAGGTTGGATGCAGCCGTCTGCTCCAATTCTCACACATTCACTAGCATGTTAACATGGCCTAATTCCAAACCCTTCTACTTAAGCAGTACAACTTGACATCCGATTTCCTCTTTTCCTAACAAGCAGTTGTGCCAATGATTACACATTTCTATTCATCAAAAACTTGTTGAAACTAGCACTAAATCAGTGATAGAACAGTTAGGCAGTTTTATTTCAAGGCTGGTTTATAATTTCTTGAGTCTCCTTTGCAGGGGAGAGGATATGAAACTAAAACTCCCATCACCAAGCAGGCACTGCTGAGAACTCTGAAGCTTGAAGAAAAGTAATGTCGCTCCAGTTATGTTGGATTTGGTGCTTAAATCAACCTTGGCAAATTAATGCCTCAATTGCGAACAATTCAGACCAAACATGAAATTGGCACTCCACATAGTACTTTGTCTACATTCTGACTTTATGATGTCGGTGAATTTTTTTTCCTAAAGAGTAACAGGCCTTCTAGGGCAGAGCTAGGTTTTGCCTACAGCAGTTGGATATCATTTTCATTGCCTAAACAATGAATGACAATAACCATCCAAACATCGCCCCCCCCCCGCCCCCAGCTAAAACCTTTCACCATTCTTGGCTATTATTCTGCTATATGAAATGAATTAGGACAGTCTCAGTTCAGCTCCTGGACAACCTGATCCCATCAGAAGTAACTGATCATAATTAACAGTCACACTCAACACAAGCAAAGACTGCTGCTATTGCTGCTATGATAGTGATACCAATCTTTTCTGACCTCGGACTGAATCTCAGTAGTAGTGCAGGGAACAGCCACTGATAATCTAACAGCTGCCACTTGTTTTATCTATTGAGTGCTTAAGAGTGCTTAATGCTGATTCTTTTGAGTATTAATTCCTCAGTAATGTTAATTCCTTCACCTTGATGAACAAACTCCTTCAACAAGTAAAAAGCTAATTTTATCACCTAAATCTTTGTTCAATGACAGAACACATATATTTGACAAAGCCAGTTAACAATACTTATATTCAAGTACATAATAATCAATTTAGTAAGTATTGAGATAAACAACATCCCACCTTCCCTGAACACCTTAACCCTCCCCCCTCCTCTGACACTACCAACTCCCCAGCCTCCTCTAATCCCTGCCATGTCTTCACCATTCCTTCCCTCTGAGGCAGAATGCTCTGTCCTCAGCAAGGGCCTTACTTTTGTCCCCCTTTGCCTGCACCTCAGTGAGCTTCATGCCTGTCACGCCAAGCTCTTCTTCTGTCACCTCCGTCTCCAAACCCACTTCTTTGGCATGAATTCCCTACCTTACAGCGATGACCCCTTCTATCATCTCCTGGACACCCCACACAGGTTCTTGGCCTGCTCGGGATTGTTTAATTTCTATTTGCTAATGAGAAATCAGTCAACTCAAATTCAGCACTCCTCACTCCTCCTTGAACCTTACCCCCTGTGAACGCACTGCTTTCCACTTTCTCTGCACCAATCCCAAACTCACCATTAAACCCACAGACAAAAGGGGTGTTGTTGTAGTGCAGCAGACTGACCTCGGCCTTGCTGAGGCTAGGCGACGACTCTCAGACACATCATAGCTACCCCTTGAAGAGGACCCCAGAAAACTGTCTCCAACACCATTGCTGACCTCATCAATTCTGGAGAACTTCTATCCACTGACAAACTCATAGCTCCCTTACCCCGTGCTGCTTGCTTCTACTTCCTACCCAAGATCCACAAACCTGACTGTCCAGGTAGGCCCATTGTCTCTGCCTCCTCCTACCCTACTGAACTTGTGTCCCCATACCTCAACTCCATTCCATCCTCCTCTACTGTATCTATCCACGGCCTCCTCTACTGTAAAGATGAAGCCACACTCAGGTTGGAGGAACAGCACCTTATATTCCGTCTGGGTAGCCTCCAACCTGATGGCATGAACATTGACTTCTCTAACTTCTGCTAATGCCCCACCTTCCCCCGTACCCCATCCATTATTTATTTATATACACAAATTCTTTCTCTCTCTCCCTTTTTCTCCTTCTGTCCCTCTGACTATACCCCTTGCCCATCCTCTGGGTTTTCCCCCCCCTCCCCTTTTCCTTCTCCCTGGGCCTCCTGTCCCTTGATCCTCTCATATCCCTTTTGCCAATCACCTGTCCAGCTCTTGGCTCCATCCCTCTCCCTCCTGTCTTCTCCTATCATTTTGGATCTCCCCCTCCCCCCCCACTTTCAAATCTCTTACTAGCACTTCCTTCAGTTAGTCCTGACGAAGGGTCTCGGCCCAAAATGTCGACTGTACCTCTTCCTAGAGATGCTGCCTGGCCTGCTGCATTCACTAGCAACTTTGATGTGTGTTGCTTGAATTTCCAGCATCTGCAGAATTCCTCGTGTTTACGATCCATCTTCCTTAGTTTGGTCCCTTCCCACCTACAGTACATTGGTGACATGATCTCAATCTCCTCACCAACTTTCAATTCCCTGGCCCTGACCACCTCATTTTCACCACGGATGTCCTGTTCTATAAACTCTGTCTCCCATCAAGGTCTTAGAGCTCTCCACTTCTTTCTCAATAAAAGAACCAGCCGGTTCCCTTCCACCACCACCCTCCCCTATATGGGAAAGTTGGTCCTCACCCTCAGCAATTTCTCCTTCAGCTCCTCCCACTTTCTCCAGACTCAAAGGGTAGCCATGGGCACCTGCATGAGCCCCAGCTATGCTTGTCTTTTTGTTGACTATGTAGATCACTCCATATTCCAAGACTTCTCCAGATATGCTCCCAAACTCTTCCTCTGCCTCATGGATGACTGCATTGGTGCTGCTTCATGCACCAATGCTGAGCCTGTCAATTTCATCAACTTTGCCTCTAACTCCCACCCTGTCCTTAAATTCACTTGCTCCATTTTTGACCCCTCTCTCCACTGTTTTGATTTCTTTTCTGGAAACAAACTGTCGACTGACATCTTTTATAAACTTACCGATACCCACAGCAATCTTGACAATACCCCTATCTCCTCTAAAAATGCTCCTCCCTTTCCCCAGTTCCTTGTCTCCACCTCATCTGTTCTCAGGACAAGGACTTGCTTTCCAGGGCATCAAAGATGTGCTCCTCCTTCAAAGTATGGGGCTTCCCTTCCTTCACCATTGATGCTGCCCTCAAAATCATCTTACATTTCCCAGATATTCACCCTCACCCCATCTTCCTAGCACCTTAAGAGTGATAGAGTTCCTCTTGTACTTTTTTACCACCCCATGAGCTTCTGCATCCCACACATCATTTTTTGTAATTTCTGCCATCTCCAAAGGAAGCCTACCACCAAATACATCTTTACCTCCACCAACACACTCCACTTTCCACAGGGATCGCTCCCTCTGTGATTCTCTTTGTCTCTCCCAGCACTTATCCCTGCAAGTGGATAGTGGTACACTTGCTCATACACCTCCTCTCTCACCCCATTCAGGGTCCCAAACTGTCCTTCCAGATGAGGCAACACTTCACCTGTGAATCTACTGGGGTCATCTATTGTAACCAGTGCTTTCAATGCTGCCTCCTCTACATTGTTAAGACCCATCGTAAATTGGGGGACCACTGTCAAGAACATCTGTTCCACCCATCAAAAGTGGAACTTTCAATGGCCAAACATTTTAATTCCCATTCCCATTTCAACATGCCCTCTTGTGTCACAAAGAGGCCACCCTCAGGATGGAGGAGCAACACTTCATATCTGTCTAGGTAGCTCCAACCTGATGGCATAAATATTGATTTCACCTTTTTATTAAAAAAAATCCTCCCCCCCCCTTCTTCTATTCCCCACTCTGGCTTCTTACCTCTTCTCACCTATCACCTACCCTGGTTCCCCTCCCCCTTCACTTTCCTCTCATATCCAATTTCTTCTTCTCTAGATCTTCACCTTTCCCACCCATCTGGCTTCATCTATCAGATTCTAGCTAGCCTCCTTCCTGTCCCTCCACCTTTTTATTCCGGCATCTTCACCCCTTCCTTTCCAGCCCTGAAGAACAGTCTTGGGCAGAGACGTCGACTGCTTGCTCATTTCCATGGATGTTGCCTGACCTGCTGAGTTCCTCCAGCAGTTTTTGTGCGTTGCTTTGATGTTCAGCATCTGCAGAATTTTGTGTTTATAATTTAAAATAAGTTTATCAAACTAATATAGAAAGATCACAATGTGGGTTGATCACAACGTAGAGTTGTTTTCTGTTGCATGCATGTTGACATTTTAGTTTGTTAAAAGCCGATCTAAAGCTGCTGACCACTTCCCCTACCTTCCCGCACAGCTACAAAATGTTTCTCCAGTCTTGCATTGGATTCCCAACGTAGATTTAATTTTTAGAGTTGCATACTTATGCCAAGGATATGTATCATATGCCTCTCATCTTTCCTTCAGTAGTTTTTATGGCCAAACCAGCAAAGAGAGCATTAAGTTGCTTGGTTAGCAACTTTTCGTGTAGTTCTATGGCCAAGGCTAACTTGCTTCTCCTCTGGTCTGAGATGGTTGATGGGGCGATGTGGGATTCACAGATGAGGCAGGGGTTGAAGTGGGCGCACTTGTTCTGCTGATGCAGCTATTGACATCTCAGTACGTCCAATATGCTCATTCTTAATTTTGAATGCTTACAGGCAAGTAATTCATTTTATTTTATTTGGAGATATAAAACTGAACAGGCCCTTCCGGTCCTTTGAGCCACACTACCCATAATCCTAAATTAATCACTGGACAATTCACAATGACCAATTAACCTACTAACTGTGGGAGGAAACCGCAGCACTTGGAGAAAAGCCATGCATTCTACAGGGTGGACGTACAGACTCCTTACCGAGGACTCCGTGATTGAACTCTGAGGCCCCGAGCTGTAATGGCTTCGCGCTAACTGTTATAACCTTTCCTTTTCAAGGAGACTTTGAAGACATCCTCCAATCATTTCCTTTGTCCTCCTGTTAATGGTTTGCTGTGGCTGAGCTCTTTGAGGAGTTTGGTGTTTGTTATGTGAACCTCATGTCCCAAACAGCTCCTTTACTCCCAGGTGAAAGAGGGTCAGTGAGCCACTGAAGGGCAAAGGAAACGCTTCAAACAGAATATCAAAATCGGCCTGAAGAAATTCAACATTGCATCTAAAAGCTGGGAAGGCATTGCACTAAATAGTTGCATTTGGAGGAAATATATTCAAGAGGGAGCTGCACTACATAAGCGACTTCCACTGTGTCGCAGAGAAGAAGTGGCAGCTGTGAAAGGAGAGAATAGATAACCAAAAGACACAACTACTAACCACAGTCACCACTTACTTGTGTCCACACTCAGGTGAAGCCTATCAAATATTTAAAGGCCAAGGTAGAGTGGATGTGGAGAGGATATCTCCTGTAGTGGGGGAGTCTACGACCAGAGGGCACAGCCTCAGAATAGAGGGACATCCATTTGGAACAAAGATGAGGAGGAATTTCTTTAGCCAGATGGTAGTGAATCTGTGGAACTCATCGCCACAGACCAAGCCGTTGCATATACTTAAAGCGGAGGTTGATAGGTTTTTGCTTAGTGTGTCAAAGATTCCAGGATGAAGGCACAAGAATGGTGTAGAGAGGGATAATAAATCAGCCACGATAGAACGTGGAGTAGACTCGTTGGGCTGAATAGCCTAATTCTGCTCCCATGTCTTATAGTCTATCAAATCAGGTGAAATCAAACCTAAGCATAGTGAAGTTTTGAAACAAAATCCCTACATGCACTGAAAGGCAAGAGTTATCTCTAGATTATCAGACATATAAATGATATAGATAAAAAATGTTTATTGTTTTGGCACCTCATTGAGGATGGTATTGATGAGTGTACAAATATGCTTAAATAAATAAAATGCATTCACTTGAATACAGGTTATGAACATCATTATTAATATAAATAGTTATTAATGCATTGAACTGTATGGCACAGCCACTAAGAAATGATGAACTGCAAAGCTAATCTAGAGACATCTGGCCAAGAGGGAGGACAACAAAACCTCGTAAAGCCAAGATTGGTTCAAGAATTATTGCAATAGATTTGCAAGGTCACATTGACCATGTAAAGCAATAAAACTCAAAACAGTGCAGGGGATTGAAACTACTCTGGCAGTTACACAACAGGAAATGAATTTCAGCCAAGTGCAGCCCAAATAGAATCATAGTGTACACTTATTCTCACACTGCTCAGAAAATGACAAAGATTCCCACCAAAAGGTGAAAGGCTCATTAAGTCGTGTGCTAGTTAACACCATCACCAATAAGTTTACGTATTAACTGAAAATGGATGGTAGGCTCTGGTTCTGTGGCCTTTGCCATTATCATTTTTCATTAACTGCCAGAAATTCAAGTGTGATCTGGGTTGCCCCGTCTTCTTTAAATTCTCTCCTTTTCAGGAAGATAATGGAAGTCTCCCCAAAAATGCAAAATTCCTCAAATAACTTTAATTGTGTATCTTGCTTACATCTGCTCTTTAGTCCCCTTTCCCACCAAGCAATCATTTACAATTGTCAATCCAAGGGTAATGTAAATTAAATGATATGGGTTTATAAACTATTATACAGCTATTTTCTTATATCTGCATTTTGTTATAAGGAATGTGTGCGTGGTGGGGTGAGAAAAGAGAGAAAGCTGTTCCCTAAATAGTACTTCAAAGAATTCTTCAATTCACGAACTTCATGTTCAAACCATAATTGGTCTGTCTGCCTTTCCTTCACAAATGGGAAAAGATTATTTTGGTCAAGAAAACAGCCCAGATGGTCAACAACCAGAAATTAAATAGGGGCTGAATGTGAAGCTTCTGTTGCTAGGCAATGAAGAATGTAAAGACAAAGTTTTCAGGAGTTTACTCAGCTTTCGCACTCTCCTCTCAGAGCCTCTCGAAACTCCAGCGGTAACTTTCAACAGAGCTGCCAAAAAGCAGGCATCTAATGAACTCTCTGCACTTTAATAAAGTCTGAAAAGCCTAATTATAGTCTAAATTGTCTTTATTTCAATGAAGCTGCGGCATGGACCACACCATTCCCACCACACTAGTTTGCCTGAGTAACATCAGGTAATACTGCAATGCAAATCAATGAACACACAGAGTATATTCTACGTATCATGCCCTGGATAGAACAGGAGGGATACAAAAAATTGGGGGTAAAGCATTTATCCAGATTAAATGCAGCTGCTCTTTCAAATCTATCAAATGAGTAAATTTGACAAAAAGCCACCATTAGGCCAACATGAAAGGCTCAAGACAACATCCTTTCAATTCTTTGTACTTCAGTAATCAACAGATGTACTTATTCACCCTCCCCCTCCAACCAAACCTGATCAAGACCTCTTTTTGAATGGAAGGAAATAATTCCACTTTGTACATCTTCTAGTTAATCAAGACTTTCTATTCAGCAATTTGACCTTTTGTTCAAAACAGGATTATCAGTTTTTTTTCCCCCTAGTTACCAAGGGCGACTCGCATGGTGAACATAATTGCAATAATTTGCAAAACACCATGGCAACCTACATTACAACTAGGTAAATACTGGTCTTTTGTGCTACATTGTTATTTTCCGAGATGCTGAAGTCAAAGAACGAATGACAAATGAACACAAAATTTATATTTGCTTTGTCTAAGCAGAGCAGAAAATTGATACTGAGAATAGAGGAAGCAGCCACAGCTGTAATTTCTAACTTGATTAATTAGAATGGTAACAGTCCTTAACAGGATATTCAACAAACAGCACTGACTCTGTCTCTCTACCTAACCACTAAACGGCACCCCCCCACCAATGATATCTTTTTTTCAAACATCCACAACTGATCTTTTCTTCATCTCAATGGAATCTTTAATTGAAGAACATTGTCTCCTCTCTCTTCATTTCAGTGAAGAGAGAGCTGCAATTGGGAAGCACTAGGTTACTGCAAAGTTACTTACACCCAACTCTAGGGCAACAGAAGCTGAATGACTAACAGCACCCTTTGGCAATAGAAGCCGTTCCACGGCTGACAATGATGTATAATTACATGGGCTGCAGCAAAGCTATTTCAGAGGCTGGTTGGCAGTTGAACTTTTATAGACACATGACCTTATACTGAAAGGAATCAGACAAATAGGAATAATGCTCGGTAGCAATATGGCATGATTTAAAAATTAATGCCTAAAATAACAAGACAAATGTACATAGTGATGCATGTCTGGATTAAAAGGTTACATTAATGACATGCACAATGGTGAGTAAATATTTTAGTCTCTGTACTTCTGAACATTATAATACTAATTGAAAGTGGGCAAAAAAAGCAGTTTTAAAAATTCAATTCCTTCACAATTTGATTAAGTTTTTAGAATTTAAACCTTCAAGCAACAAAACCCTCAAGCGTAAATCAATCCGAAGACATTTCAATGAGACAGTAAACAGTCCTCATTGTGTAATTAACACAAAAGGTTTGTAATTAAAATTTTGATTCTGTATCCACTTTTTTTTGGTTGCTTAAGTAGTTAAGGGCATATAATACATTACTAGACTCTTTCTATAAAAGAGTGAGCTACTTAGATTCAAAGTAATGAATTATTTAATTGCAGCGGTGAAAAAAGAGAAAGGCAAAGATTTAGCTGGGAGCTTTAATTTCTAATTTGAAATCAGTACTCCATAATATATAGGATGGGGTGCTGGAATCCTTCCAGAGGAC